>NW_021604620.1:7138810-7201692 GCF_004785775.1 Grammomys surdaster | reverse complement strand
CACTGGTGCTGATGCTTCGGGATGATGAGCCACTGGTGCTGATGCTTCAGGATGATGAGCCACTGGTGCTGATGCTTCAGGATGATGAGCCACTGGTTCAATCTTGTTTCATTCTTCCACTGGATTAGCTCTTCCTGAGTTATTGTCACATCTGGGTGTTCAGTGTGGATATCTGTTGAAAAGAAGGAGACTTACAAGCTTAGGTTTTGCCTGTGAAACTGTGTAAAATACCACAATGGACCAAGATTTTGTTTTTTCTATAGTCTCTTTGAGTGTCTTAGAGATTTATTTCTTTTGAGAAACTGAGGCCTCGATATTGTCGATATGGAGCCTTTGGTCCTCTTAGCTCCTCATAGGACTTGGTGCCACTAGAAGGGTGGGTCTTGCACTGCCTGCTTCTAGATGAACTTGGGATTTCTACCTTAAAGCACACAGGCTGTTTCCAACTGTCAGCAGCCAGTGAGTGGTGTGTGCCTTGGGACCAGTATCAAAATGTCAAGCAGGGTTTGTTTCTGTGCATATATGACATGGAGATTAAAGTGAAGGGGCTCAGACTGTCTCCTTTCTTTCTTTTTCAAAGGATCTTCTTAAGAAGTGCTACTCTGCCAAAGCAACATATCTGTTCCAGCAGGATAAATTCTATGACGTCAGCTATGACACAGGGGACAAGTCCATCCAGTGTAGCAGGAGACCTGATGCATTCAAGTTCTGGATGACCTGGAAGGCCCTGGGCACATCAGGACTCGAGGAGAGAGTTAATCGTGCCTTTGCTCTATCTCGGTATGTGCATGCGTGTGTGTGTGTGTGTGTGTGTGTGTGTGTGTGTGTGTTTGTGTGTGAGAGAATGTGCATCTGTATGTGTACATGTGTGTATGAAAGTGTGTATGTGTGCATGTGTGTGCGTGTGTATATATTCATGTGTGTGTCTGTTTGTGCATGTGTGCACGTGCATGTGCGTGTGTGTTAGACAAAATAAAATTAGCACTGGTAGATTCTAAACATATTTGTTTCTTCTGAGTTCCTTCTTGTACAAAATAAGTATTTCCTTTATGCCTACAATGTCTTAGAAATATAACAGAGAAGTCCCACTATCCTCCCTTCAAGCCACTGAGGGACACAGGCAAGAGAGCAGAGTGAAGGAAATAAAATACAAATTCCTGAAAACCAGACTGGTGGCATACCTGTAACCATAGCACTCAGGAGGCTGAGGCAGCAGGATTTCTGGGAAGTCAAGACAAGCCATGGCTGTATGGAAAGATCCTGTCTCAAAAATAAATAAACAAATTTAATTATATTACTTTAAAAATTAGCCTTCCCCAATCAGATTTTTTTCCTCAAAGAAATCAAAACTTCCTCATCCTACATTGTATCAGACAGTGGAACCTGATGATGCTGGGTGTACGGAAACCCAGAGTTCCCATCTCTGCCTGCTTTACAAGTCTATTACAAGCACAGAAGAAGGACAAAGCAATTCAACTTTATTATTTTTTTTTTATTCGAGATATGGTTTCACTATGTAGCCTTGGCTGTCCTGGAATTCACAATGTAGACCAGGGTGGCCTTGAATGTACAGATCCACCTGCCTCTGCCTCTTGAATGCTGAGATTAAAGGGATGCACCACCATCAAAGGCAGAACAAACCAACCAAAAAAACAGTGTAGCTTGGAAAAGTGTGTGGACTCCGTTTACCTCAGTTTTACTCCAGCAAAGTAACAATAATGGAAGTTAAATTGTTTCTTCAAATTGTTTTTTGAAGATTTTATTTCTCTTCATTTTATGTGGATGAGTGTTTCCCCACATGTGTGTATATGCACCAATGTGTTCAGTGGCCACAGAGGCCATAATTCAACCTCATGGGACAGGAAGTGCCCTCTACCTGGACAGGTAAGGAGTTGGCTTTAGCCCTTTGAGAAGTCAGGAGTCTGTAATTCTGGTGATTGTTCTTTAGGAAGTGTTTTAGGGGGCTGGAGAGGTGGCCTGATAGGTAAAAGCATTGGCTGTTTTTCCAAAGGACCCACGTCCATTCTGAGCACCCACATGGTAGCTCACAAGGTTACGAACTCCAATTTCAGGGGATTTGAACCTTTTTCTAACCTCTGAAGGAACCAGGTGCACATGTGCTAAACAGACATACATGCAGGCAAAACAGCCATACACACAAAAGATCACAAAGGAATTAGCTTAGTGCCTGTAAATACTGTCTGGTATTGCTATGGGTGTGTTCTATGCAACATACAACTCTTAGCACAAAGAGAACAAGAAACAGTTTATTTTGTGCCAAACATTTTTGATCATCATTTCACAGATTAAATCTGTCTCCTAAAGCTTATTCTACCACAGGAGTAGTACGAGAGATCTTATTAGGTACAGAACAAGTGCAGTCAGAAAGAAAGTCAGAAGTCAAGACATTTACCAAATACCTTGGTGGGAGTGGCAGGTGGGCAAATTACAGAAAAGCAGTGAATACTTCCTTCTTGGTTTTAGAGGCTATCGGATGAGATTCTAGCTTTTGGACTGGTAAAAGGTAGCAGTTTGCTAACTTTTAAATTGTAAAGATTTTATCTAATAGTCAAATTGGTGTTGGGTCAGAGGTAGGCAATTACCAACGGCAACATAGCTGTGGGTGACATGGGAACTTGGGAAAGGAAGGTAATAGAAGACAGAGATACAGGACTCTGGATTCATTTCAGGACTGAATAATTTTTATGTTTTATATGGCCATTTACACATAGTTTAACTAGGTACTAAAGATAGCTCTTCAGGCAGAATTTAAGCCAACAGTCTTTTGAAGCCCTTTATCTGAATTTCTTCTTCCACACTTCCCTGCCCTTTGGTCTTATTTGCTAGTGAGGACATTCTTCCTTAGAGGTTATCACATGCCGCCAGCTTTCTACAGCCATGTAGTTACATCTCTGGAGGATTTGTGTCTCAGAAAGGAAGTACAGAGTATCTGGACCCCAACCAGCAATGAATGGTTATTAAAATTAGAGATAGCCCAGGAGGGCTGGAGAGATAGCTCAGTGGTTAAGCTCTTCTTGTGCAAGCACGAGGACTCAAGTCTGGGTTCCCCAAACCTAAGTAAAGTCAAATATGGTCATTAATGCACATCTGGGATCCCAGAGCTCTGCATGGGAGATGGAAGAGTCTCCCAGTGTGCAGCCCTGGCACAGGGTACAGAGAACAATAAAAAGACCCGGCCTCACACAATGTGGAAGGTGAAGAGCAGCACGTGAGGCAGTCCTATGACCTAAATACACAAGTGACTACACTATAAAACATGTACACACACACACACACACACACACACGGAGGCCTCCATACCACCCTAATAGTACAAGTGCCCATATTCTCTGGCATACTGCATGACACAAAATAAGCAAACTAGTGGAACCCCAGAGGGGGATTGGAGAAGGACAGTGGATGCTTCAATCCCCCACCCTCCATCTTTATGGAAGTCCACTTGGATGCTGGCAGCTGGCACCTCCCCATAGTGCCAGTGGGATGGTTGGCTATCCTAGAACTTGTGTCAACTCTCCATTGGTCCAAAGGCTGTTTAAAAATGCTTGCTGCTGTGCAGCACAGGTGATCTGCACCCTGATGCTGGCCTCCCAAGTCTGTTACCTGAGTTTGTGACTCCTCCTCCCTCACCCCCTCCTGGATCCCAGTTCTCACAGTGGAGTGGGCTGGAGACATGGCTCAGTCGTTAAGAGTGCTTACTGCTTTTGCAGAAGGCCCTGTTCAGTTCCCAGCACCCACATGGTTGTTCCCAACCATCTGTAATTCCAGTTCCAGGGGATCTAATATCCTCTTCTGACCTCCTGTGAGTTCCTGCACACACATGGTGCAGATATATATACTCAAGCACACATACACATATTCACATATAATTAAATAAATCAATATCTTAAAAAACTCTGTTGAACTTTGAGAGGGACACGCTTAAACTAGAGACGGGCTTAATGTGCCCCTGCTGGAAGTACAGAGACAATGACCCAGCAATGAGAACAGGAGACTGTTTATAATAAATATTCATACCTGCCCATTAAATTAAAATAAAAGTCAGGAAGCTCTGCCCCCGTTTCTTATTGTCTTGTACTATTTAAATGTGGCAGAGTGCCGTGTTGTTTTGCCAAAGCCTCTAACTGATTCAGTGACAGGTGTCTTGAAATAAGGCATGATATAAATATTTGATGATGGTATTTATTCTGAAGTTAATATTCATCTCAGGGTGGAATGGAGTTTATAGTCTACGGATACTTTCTAATTCTTTCAGACGCAGTATCACAGGAGGATAAATGTTAACATTTCAATTCAATTCAACAAATCCTTATTGTTTGTAAACGTTTGTCAAGTTGAATTGAGTGGAATTAACATTTCAGTGAATAGCGCTGCAGGCTCTGTGACCTATATTTAAATATTTGAGCAAACCACCCTTCTGCTTTCACACTGTTATTCACAATGGGTGTTTGCACTGCTCCTCTTTCTACACTTTTGATGGACAGCAATATATTCCTGGGGTCAGCAACAGTCACATTATCCTTCTGTGTCCACTGCCAAGAAAAGAGACAGGGTTCCTTTAAAAGACCTCTCTCTGAAGGACTGTGAAGTGACATACTTAGAGAGTGTTTCTTCAGGACTAAGAATCTTAGAATCCTGATCTAATTTCTCTCTGAACTAACTTATTGGCTTGTAGCCCTGTTTTTGGAAAAGGTTAAATATTATCTCAATTCTGGTTTCTGTTCTTTTGGTGTGAACCATGAGGTTAAAGGCAGGTTACTGGCTCTCAGGACAAAAATCCCAATTAACACTCTCTGCCTTTGTCTCAGGTATACCAGGGCTATAAAGAGACACCATGACCAAGGCAGCTTATAAAAGAAAGCATTTAATTGAGGACTTGCTTATAGTTTCAGGGGATTAGTCCATGATCACCATAGCTGGGAGCACAGCAGCAGGCAGACAAACAGACAGGTAGACAGGCAGACAGGCAGACAGGCAGACAGGTAGACAGGCAGACAGGCAGACAGGCAGACAGACAGACAGACAGACAGACAGACAAGCAGACAGACATGTGGGAAGGCAGGCAGGCAGACAGACAGGCAGGCAAATAGACAGACAGGCAGGCAAGCAGTCAGACAGACAGGTAAACAGACAACCGGGCAGGCGGGCAGGTGGGCAGACAGGCAGACAGGCAGTCAGTCAGTCAGTCAGGCAGGCAGGCAGGCAGGCAGACAGGCAGGCAGGCAGGCAGGCAGGCAGACAGGCAGGTGGGCAGGCAGGCAGGTGGGCAGGCAGGCGGGCAGGAGGGAAGACAGGCAAACAGGAAACAGACGGGTGGGTAGGTAGGCAGACAGACAGGCAGACAGACAGGCAGACAGACAGGTATGGTGCTAGAGAAGAGCTCACATCTGATCCAAAAGTTGGAGGCAGACAGAGTGCAGGTATAGACCTGGTATAGCTTTTGAAACCTCAAACCCTACCCCAAATGATATACTTTCTACAAGGCCACACCCCCTGATTCTTCCCAAACAGTTCCACCAACCAAAAACCAGGCATTCAAATACTTGAGCCTATGGGGACCATTCTTGCTCAAACCACCACAGCATTTGGGGAGGGGGGTGCAAATACCACCACTGTAGTAACTGCAAGCTACCATGGGTGGGTTTGCAAAAATCCCTTAGAGTCAGCAGTGGGTTCTCATCAGCCAACACAAACTGGCCACAGAATGACAAGAGTCAGATTGTCAGCTTCAACCACACTGCTACTGTTCTGATATTGTTTGTCCCTAAACCCATGGGAATTCAATCCGGAGCTTGCCAGAGATCACCCATGTTCAGAAAACTCTGTCTCTTATCATTTCTATTCAGAGTCAACTAGTTGTTTTACCTCCAAGAGAGCTAACTAGTTGTTTTACCTCCAAGAGGAATTACCTTCCCCCAGTAGATTACTGCTGCACCCAACAAGGTGGGCCTGATGAGAGGACTGAATTGAGAATGTAAGTACATCATTGACATCCTGGTGCAGCTAAGATACCATTCCTCAGGCCCTCCGTCAGGTGTCTTGGATACTGAAGACCTGTGCAGCATTTTTCCTGCCTTGTCCAGCCAGAGTCATCCAAAGTCCACAGAACCAGTCTTCCACATTCCTGCATCTAAGCAGAGCCTCATTCTGAAATTGATAGGTTTTCCTTAAAATGGAAGGATCAGATTTGTATTGACCATTGTCCAAATAATTCTCTCTCTTCCCCTGGCAAAGCAAGAGAAGATGTATCTTAATACAACATTTTTATTTATTCTTTGATAATTTCATACACGTATACAATGTATCTGTTTGTATTCATCTCACACACACACTCTCTCCAACTCCTCTTGGATCTCTGCCATACCCCCTCCTGACTTCATAGCCTGTTTTGTTTTTCTATCAACCCTCCTCAGTCCAGTTTTTGCTACACCTACAGACACAGGAACAAAATTATTCACTGTAGCACGGTCTACTAGCCAAGGGCCATAAAGAAAACTCTATAGATCCCCAGTTAGGAGTAGATGTTCCTGAAGCCCTCCATCATCTGGGCTGGATTGTCAGCTAGCTTTACTTTGTGCAGGCCACCACAGCTGCTGTGAGTTCATGAGTTTGAGATCATTTCATGCTTAGGAGACAGTTTCATCCTGACCCTCTTGACCTCTGAAAGAGCGGGCATATTTAAGATGTGAAGGACTCTGATCACGTGGGCTCTTAGAATCTAGTGAGAAGAGGAGGGCACCACTGCTGGGGGTTCTACTGCTCTCCACACGGCCCTCCCATGCCTACTGGGAGCACAGCATCTCTCTCAAGAACGATTCAAAATCCCTTCTATTTGGGTTATTGAGGAATCAGTGTCCCTGTGAGCCCAAAGCAAGGTGCACGGGGTGGGAATTATTGAAAGCCTGGGTGTGAGGGTGGGTCAGGGTTAGTCTCACCTCTTTTAGGGCTGGGAGATGGTTAAGTAGGAAAATGATGTCATAAAAGCATGAGAACCCTAGTTTAAATTCTCAGTACTGCATCAAAAGTCAACATAAGGCTGGAGAGGCAGACCAGGGTTAAAAGCACTTGCTGATCTGGCAGAGGACCAGTGCTCTTTCCCTAGCATCCTTGTGAGGCAGTTCATAACTGCCTGTAACTCCAGGGGATCTGGTGCCCTCTTCTGGCCTTCACGAGCACATATCAATATACAGATGCACATACCACGAACAGACATATATGTAGACACGTAAAACTTTTTAAAAGAGAAAAAAAAAGAAGAGGAAAAGAAAGTAAAAGAAAAGAAAAGAGAAAAGAAAAACTCAGGTATACTGATTGTTCCTGGAATCACAGGACTGAGAATTCTGGACCAGGAGGCTCCCTGTGATTGCTGCTGGCTGGGTAGTGTAGGTGAATCAGTGACTCAAGAGTTAGAGAGAGATCCTGTCTGAAAAACTAAGGTGAAGTGCAATGGAAGAAAACACACATGTCACCCTCTTACCTCCACATGCACACACATGCACCCACATACTTGAACACACACACATGAATATACATACATGAACACACACATGAACACACCCACACACACACATGCACACACATTGAGGGAGGGAAAGAAAGAGGGCAGAGTGATTGTGAGGAGTGGATGACTATTTCTGACAGCTGCCTAGAAAGGCCCACCATGCTTTCATACCCAGGGCTACCTACTGCTGAGAGCTCCTCCTAGGCCTTTCTTGTGGCATTGGAGTTAAATGGATGGTCACTGGGGGACAGTTTTTAAAGCAAGCTAGAAGAACCATTTGTGCAAGTCTCGCCAACAACAGGCAGCAGAAGCTTCCATTGTGCTACGTTATTGGGTCTCCAGCGAGCCATTCATTAATCCCCCTGACACACGATCTGTAGTTTCTCCAGTAGAATCCACAGCATAGACTTTCCCTGAATGCTGAGGGAATAACCATTTCCTGTCTGGAGGAAGCCAATAGTGTTAGCCAATGCTTTGGGGCTCTTATAACACGGAAGGGCAGAATCCAGCAGGACCAACACTTTCATATGTATTTTCTCTAAGCTCATCATTTAAGGGATGGCTCAGTGGCTGAGAGCACTTGAGAGGACTGGAGTTCTGTTCCCACCACTCATTTAAGGTGACTCACAGCAGCACCAGGGGGACCATCATCCTTTTCTGGCTTCTGTAGGAACCCACATACATGTGGCATGTGTACAGTCAGACACACACACAGGCATACAAGAAATCATGCACATACACATGGAATCATGTACACACACAAACACAAAAAAGTATGCACACATACACATGAAGGCATGCACTCATACATAATGATGTACACATGAAAACATGCACACATACACACAAACACATGAAAGCATCCACATACACACACATGAAAGCATGCACACATGCATATACAAACACACAAAAGCACGTGCACACATAAGCACACACAAACACACAAAAGCATTTGCACAAACAACACACAGGAAAGCATGCACATATATACACAAACACATGAAAGCATGCACACATACACACAAACACACACAAACACATGAAAGCATGCACACACACAAGCTCCCCCCTTCACACATAAATAAATAAAATTTTCTTTAAACCTTGATAATTTGGAAAGCAAACACAGTAGAACAGAATTAAGCATGCAGCTGCTATGCAGCACACAAGCCTGAGATGCATTCTATTAGAGGCAATGCACAGAGAACAGATGGGGAAAGCCCCAGAGCTCTGGGAGCCTCCATGAATCCATCAGAAGAAATTTTGAGAAGACACCCAGAGATTAACTCAGCCCGGAGTGTCGCAAGGAAACTCTTAAGTGGCTGGTGAATTGAGAATGGGGTTGGAACGGCTGTTTCCAGGAAGAAACTACTGGCTTGCCAGAAGAACAAATGAGATCCTAGCATGTAAGATGTATTTATTTACTTTGGCATCACGTGCCTGAGTGTTTTGCCTACATGTATATGTGTGCAGTACATCTATACCTGATATCTACAGAGGCCAGAGGAAAGTGCTGGATCCCCTGGAACTGCAGTTATGGATGGTTCTGAACCCTCGGAGTCCCGAAGGGGGTGATAGAGTCCCTGGAGCTGCAGTTACAGGCAGCTGTGAGGTATCATGTGGGTGCTGAGAACTGAACCCGGGTTCTCTGAAGAGCAGCAAGTGTTCTAGACTGCTGAGCCACCTCTCCAGCCCAGAGATGAACATTTAAATGTAAGACTTTGGAGAGGAAGGTCTGCAGCGTTAGGAAAACATGCCTGCATTTTGAGTACGATGCTGGCTAAACACACCTCAACAGCAAGTGAGGATACTAAGGTAAGTCTTCCCCCCATAAGCCCTGAAAAGGCTTTTATTGATGTACATACTTTTCTCCTCTGTCTTCTATGCCAAACTTACTGGGAGGCACAAGAACGAATTTATTAAAATTAGGGTGACTTTTGAAGTCAACTTACTTATATAGCTCTGATAGGAAGGAATGTACCTGCCTCAAACTGAATGAACATTAAAAAAAAAAAATCTGGCTTCTTCCATATAATAGAAGGCTTTCTAAAAAAAATGAAAACATACTTGTAAGTTGCTTCCATATATTTAAAATTGTAAATCATAAACCATCTGCATACATGCAGACAGAAGTGACTCAGAACTTATTTGGGTTCCCTCTGACACCCCATTTCATGTATGAAGAAATCCAGGTTCCTAATAGAAGGCTTTCTAAATGATTGTCTCTGAGGCATGCTCTGTGAGACAGTGGGCATGTAGGGGATATTGACAGTTGATCTGCTGGAAGAAAACGCCATCACCATGGGCTGACTTACTCAGGAAAATGTTTACCTCCCTACTCTTCCCCTGGAAAGTCCAGTGCCTAAAAGGATCTGGAAAGCTCTGGGAAGGCCTGTGACTAAAGACCAGTCAGAGACACTGATGTCTGCTTGCCCAAGACCTACTCTCTCCTGGTCCTTGCCAGCAGGAATGATGTCACTGAGGGAGCAATGTTCTGACTGACAACATTGCTTTGCCAATGTTTACTGCACAGTTGGGTCTGTGACTCAGCCAATAAGACACAGAAAGATTTCCATAAGGCCTTGGGAAAGAGTCTTGCTACATAGAGAGGCGGATACATGAAGAGAGTCACGCTCTAGCTCTGCCTGTCCCTTCTGGGGACATTGACGTGTAGAGATGGGAGGCTGCCACAATGGCTGCCCTGTGAGCACAGGGAGAGTCTTTCCTTATACACTGAGTGCAGCTAACATGATAGAGAGTGCCTCGTTTTCAGTTAACTATCATCCAACCACCTCAGTAAGTCAAAGGTGCTCTTTATTGGGAGCACCACATCAGCTTATCATGCCCAGCGGTGCTCAAAGCAGTTTGGCAGTGGTCCTCTTTCTCATGGAAACAGCATGGCAGGTATACCAGGATTCATATTTGAGCGCACTGCTGTTCGGCACTGCTGTTTTCTTTTAAGTTTTATTATGAGTATATCTCAATTATATGTAACAATGACTTTACTATAAAACTTGCATATGGACATTTTGTCACATTCACTCCTAATAATCTTCTCTTGTCTCCTTCCCACAGCCACGAATTCTTTTTCTCGTCCCAATTGCTCTCTTGTCTGTTTTAACTTCCTCTTGTTTGTTTCTTTGGTGAACTAATGAGCATATTTAGGGGGGTTACTTACAGGGGTATACATGCTCTTGTATACACCCATGGCCATACTGCTGAAGAAAATGACTATTCTCCCAGCAACAGGGAAGAGCAGGCCTCATCAGGGCCTCACCCCTCATGATGGAATGTCCATAGGCACCATAGTATGCAGGCGATCACAACTGCTGTGGGTTCATTGGTGCAAAGGCTGAGTCATGCATAGGAGACACCAGACAAAACTCCAGCCCTTCCAGTCTTTCCTCGCCTCTTCTGTAATGTTCTCTGAACCTTGGTGAGATGATATAGAAGTGCCGAGAACATGTGAGTATTTGAAGACTCAGCCCCAGACAGGACAGCTACAGGAGCAGAATGTAACAGGAATGGTTTGGCTTGGTTTGGAAAGGCAGCCTCAGCCACTATGACAAGAGTATTTTAAATAGAAAATACACGTGGCAAGAGGAAGGGCCAAACAGTAATAAGGTTTTGCCGGGCTCTCTCCCCATCTCCATTACATGCATGAGGAATCTGAGGCAGGCTCAGGGAACCTACATGATTTGTCTACAGTCACAAGGTTGACCAGAGCCCATTAGCAATTTCTAACCTGAAATAGCTTGTTTCCTGGTAGGCAGAGCACTGGCCAGGATCTCAGGACATCGGAGGCTGGTGTAATAATCATAGTTCAGCGTTCTGAGTGTACCAGGTTGCCTACACAGTTCTGTCTTGGAGATAAAGAATGATTTTCAAATCTCCCCTTTTCTAAGTAGAGGTTGTCTGTTCTCTGCTATGCTTGCGTCTTTTTTTAAAGTTCCTTTTCAGAAGCTAAGCATGAAACTACAATCTATGAAACTCTGCACAAAGTCATAAAATGAGCAGAATGGCTGCCAAAGCTATGGCGTTCTTTCTCTCTCTCTCTCTCTCTCTCCTGCTTTCAAGTATACTGTCATGAACAATGTATGATTCATCCCCTAGCATTTAACTCCACGCTTGTCTCTTCAGGTAGACCATGTAGATAGAGCTTATTTTAGTCTTACTTTTAAAAGATTTTATTTATTCATTTATATGTGCATGTCTGTGAGTGTATGGGTACATGTACTGGGGAAGTCCACATTCCAGTGAGTGCTCAGGGACATCAGGAGAGCATGTTGGGTGCCTTTCTCTATCACCCTCTACCCATAACTTGAGTTTTCTCTGAGCACTGAACAGTCAGTATCTCAGCTAGTGAGCCACAGCCATCCTCCTGTCTCTGGCTTTGTTGGAGATGAGGGGAAAGGCATGTGCAAGGTCACACCTGTCTTCTTACATGGCTGCTGGCATCGGAATTCAGGTCTTCAGGGTTTCTCAGCAAACACCCTTGACTGTCAAGACATCTCTCCAGCCCTTCCTTGGGCTTTAGTTCTTATAAACCATGGTGAGAAGTGGAGTCAAATTATCTGTTTCTCAATGCTTTGGGGGGGTGCGTCATTTACAGCGAAGGGTTTGACAGAGTCTGCTCATTAAAACAGGTGCATCATGCAACTGGGTCACTCAGAAAGCTTTAGTCCTTCAACCTCTGACCTCCGTATTGTAACGTTGCTTCTGGTAATTGTTTAGAGAAGATTCACAAAGGGCTGTAGTTTTAACATATGTGTACATGTACATACATGCGCACACATACGTGCAAACACGCTCGTATATATGCAAATACAGTATGTATCTTTCTCTGTGTGCTCATATGATTGACTTTTCCTAGCTGAATCACAAACACGGTTGGTACAGTCAGAAAGGATGGCCCTAGGCAGTTTCTACCCTTCCTTCGAGTGTTCACTGCCCCTGGTACCACTGTCAAGTATCCAGCACCATGTGGGTGAAACCACGGTTCAGCATCTGTGTTGTTGTTAGGATTTCTTGGTTGCCACTGACCTCAAGTACCTTCTATGGTACTTATTAATGACTGGAATCGCCTTTTGCCGTGTACTGAAGGTTTCATGACATAGAAGCTACTTTATACTATGTTCCAAAACAATATTCAGGGATGTGAATATGCATATAGAACGTCAGTCATTTCATGACTCTGTGTGCATACAACACAATTCTTTAAAATAAAGCATTCGTATGACTAGTTAATACCGACACAATTTTTGCAACATTTTGTTTATTTAAAAGTAATATCTATGTGTACAGATCAATATTGTATCTTCAGTAAAAAGCTATATAAATAAAATCGACAGGAGAAACATGCCAAATTTTATAAACTCGTACTTTGTGTCCACACTTTAGAATGGTTATGGCAAGTAATGTAATGTTATAGCAAGTAGTACACTGATTAAAACATAAGTATGATTTCTAGGGGTTTCTATAGAAAGTAATATAATGATTAAAATAGAAACAAAAATATAGTTTCTAGGGTTTTCTTACTTTTGTGACAATTCCAGACTAGAAAAAAAAAAAAAGGTTGCATTAGTCTGGTCTTTGAAGTAATCAAATGAGACTTAAGTGTAAAAGTTTTGTTGGGGAGAGTTTCCCAGGAAGTAATTGAATATATAGAATTTACTGTTGTGGTCATGTTGCTATGGCTACATGGTAAGAGAATAAGCCTTGAAGCCAGTTCTTGCTGGCCAATGTGCCGTTTCCTCCTTTCTTTCCCTCTCTCTTTCCCCCTCTCCCCTTTTTTGCCATAGAGTTGAATATAATAATTCGCTGGCAAACACTTTTCTTTCCAAATTTTTGCAAATTTCACACACACACACACACACACACACACACACACACACACACACACTGACCCATAGATTTGAAACACTGGGTCAAACATCATGAGCCTTTTAAGGTTCATTATCAATCCAGTTGTTTTCAAGGTCAAATATTCCAAGGTTTTACATTGATAATTTTTATTCTAATGGAGAATTTCATACTGGTATTTATATTATTTTTACCCCTCCAACTCCTCCTGTTTCCCTCTATGAAACATGACCTTTCTTTCTTTCCCTACACACACACACACACCCTTCCAAGTCCGTTTATCATTGCTTGTGTATACATTTGTCTAGGACTGACCACTTGGACTTGAATAACCCATTAGGAGATTTTCTGTATAGAAAACAGTTCTCCCTCTCTGAATAGCCATTAATTGCCTGCAGCTCTTTACCTAGGAGTGGACCTTGTAAAATGTCCCGGTTTACGTGGAGATCAAAACCAAGTCACAGGAGAGTCAGGCAGTGTTAATCACTCTGTTCAGTGCTATCCTCCTTCTCCAGTCGTATCCAAAGTCCTGTGTGTCTGACATTTGCTTATGAGGAAATGATGCTCTTTATAGCTGTCAAGCCATCATAGACACCCCAGCTGCATCTACACACCCTCACTCGTGACATGATATTGATCACTGCTCGTTTCCCCTCTGATCTAGCCATGGATACAATCAGTTTATGCTCTTTGATCTAAAACTTAAAACCCAAGTAAAAGTGACACAGCAAAAATGTTCCCTGTGATCTAGCAAAGTTATTCAAATATCTGTGTTGAACTCCCATCAGGAAGGTGGATGCGAATGGGGCTGGAGGTGGTTCAATGGTTAAGGTCACTTGCAGACAATCCAGGTTCAGTTCCCAATACCCATATATCTGCTCACAGCCATTCATAAGTCCAGTTCTAGATATGATATCCTCTTCTGAATGCCACAGCAATTGCATGCACACAGCACACAAAAATACGTGCAGGCAAAGCACTCGTACACATAAAATAAAATGAATAAATCCAATAAATACAAATGAAGTTGGATATGACTCACCCTGACTTTTCATCCCAGAGTTAAAGCTCATGTTATAATGTGAGATTTACCTCATGTCCATAACAAGACATATACTCCTAGGGAGAGCCAGAGTGCGGTCATACAGACGTCCCCAAGGGCATCTGTCCACATGTATAGCTCTGCCTGTGCTTCCTGGATCCCAGCCTCAGTTCTGCACCAGAAACCATGATTTGGGGGTATGGAAGTCAAGTCCACAGTATTTGGGGATTGTAAATTACCAATATTGTTAATGTTATTTTAATTTTAGGTACCTGGTAGACGAAATCAAGAAAAGAGAAGGCTTCAAGTTGCTGATGGAAGTAAGTGGCTGAGGGATTGGGCGCCTGGGCTTGTCATCAATGGTCATGGAGGCAGTTGGTTGTGTTGTGGTGTGTTGGTTTCTGTGTTGCAGGCTAAGAAACAAGTCATTAGCTTAATTCATACAGCCCATTATGATAATTTACTGTATTAGTGAACATTTTTCCCTTCGGTTAGATTCACAGAGAATGTTCTTGCCTTTAAGTGTTGAAAATTAAAATGCTCAATAATAATTAGCAGAGATAATACTGAATAACTTATGACCTCTTTCCTGATACATAAATGGCATAGTGATTGTGTTGTGAACTGGGCCTTTGTGCTCTAGACCAACTAAGGGTGTATAAAGCATGCACACATGCCCTCTTTTTCTGAACTAATGAGTGCGTGTGACCTTGGGAGCACTGGGAAATAGAATGTTTCATTGTAGAGATTGGATCTCTGGCTGTGTATAAGAAGTCAGGTGATTTTGAAGATGAATGATTTTGTTAAAATATCAAGTAATATAACCTCTCCTCTTCCCCTTCTGTGTGTGTGTGTGTGCGAGTGTGTGCGTGTGTGTATGTGTTTCATATACATGAGTGTGTATGCATACACTTGGAAGGCCAGAGCAAGACATCTTTTGTACCATCTATATTGTACCATCTTATTGCCATAGTGTCTCTCACTGGACCAGTACCTTGTCTCTTTTCAACCAGACTGACTGTTCTCAAAGCTTTCAGAATCTGTCATGCAGTGTTGAGGTTATAGGCGTGCTCAGCCATGAATGGATTTTTACCTGGCTGATGGGGACCCCAACTCATGTCCTCATGCTTTCTGAGCAAGTACAGTTACCCATGTACTTGCTGCTACATTTAGAGTGTACTTTGTTTTTATAAATTATGTATATATATACATATATAATACATATATATGCATATATATATATTCCTACTTTCTGACCTCATACAACCTTGGTGTTGGACTGCCTACAGTGATCTAGACCCTCCCACATCAATAAAACAGTGCCCCAGAGATATGCCAACATGTGGGAGGTATGTGCACATGAGTGCAGTTTCCCGTGGAGGCCAGAAGGTAGAGTCAGATCCCAAGGGACTAGAGTTACAGGTTGTTGTGTGATGGAGTGAACTCAGGCCCTCTGCAGGACCCCTATGTATGTATGTGCTCTTAAAGCACTGAGCCATCTCTCCAGCCCCCTGTCTCATTCCAACTCTTAAGAACAGTGAAGGGCAAGCTTATCTTAGATCTTGTTAAACTTCATTGCAGTCTTGAAGCTAATGTAAAACCACTTACAGATTCTACTGCAGGAACTCGTGCTGCGTATAAAAGTCCAGATAATCTGTGTTAATCATTTATTTGGTAAGATACATGGACTCTAGTGTGTGCTAGCAATTCCAGCATCCAGAGAGGTCCCTGCTCTGTGCTCATATTCCAGTGGGAAGTGAAAGGAACATGTGGGAAGCACCGAGTCGTTAGAAGCCTTCAGAAAAGAGACATGTTTATGAGACATACTCTAAACTGGGTGTAAATAGCATTATCAATGTGGCAATTGCTCTAGCAGAGATACTATATAAGCAAGGTGAAGTTCTGAAATTAGCGCAAGGGTGATAGCTCAGCTGGTAAAGTGCCTGCCTTCCGAGCATGAGGACCCGAGTTCAATAGCCAGTGACCCACACACAAAAAAACAAACAAAAGTCAAGTATGGTGCAGGGTGCTTACCTCACAGTTCTGGTTTGCCTCTCTGTTGTTGTGATCAAACACTGACCAAAAGCAGCTTAGGAAGGGAGGGGTTTATTTCTGCTTGTAGATTCAAGTCTATCGGGAATGATGGTTGGGGGAAGGCAAATCAAGAACTCGGAGGCAGGAACCGAAGCAGAGGCCATGGAGGAATGTCGCTTGTTGGCTTACTTTCTTGGCTTGCTCCGTCTACATATAAACATATATGTACACACACACACACACACACACACACACACAGTTGTTCAAGGTGTTGGACTACCCACAGAGCACTGGGTCCCCTACATCATCATTAGAACATCCCACACACATACATACAGACCAACTGAGCAGAGGAGGGCCTTCAACTGAGATTCCTTCCTTCCAGATGACTGTAGTTTGTGTCAAGCGAACAAGAAGGAACTAAACCCCTCTTTCACATAACATACTGGTTTCTAGTCTCTAGTCCCACCCACTTCTCCTGAAAACGTCATTTCATTCATTATAGAGGGAGGGCTGCATCCTGTCTTCCTTAGCCGTTCCTATGGTGGTGGATCTCTTGGCTGGCTCTGTATCTTACTAGTATCTACCATACAGAGGAGACCCAGCGGACTGAGTCCACTCTTTATTTCCCCAGATTTGAGCTGCTCTATTTCCACAGGGTTCGTGGAAAACTCTGGAACTGCCTATTGAAGTTTTGTTTGTTTGTTTTGGTTTTTGTGAAGACTAGAGTAAAAGTGATGGCAGAAAAAGATTGACATGTTCAAATGGTATTAATAACTTCTTCCTGAAGGCCCTGGAAAGGGAGGGGGAACTGTAAGCATCATCTTTGGGGAAATGTATTCACATTTGTGATAAGGAAAGGTAAACTTTGTTGGGCAGACTTTGGCCCTGGGTAATCCTGCTCTCTCTCTTCCTCTGTTTATGTCCATGGGAGATTATGTGCACCTGAGTGTAGTACCGACAGAGACCAGGAGAGGGCGTTAGATTCTATGGTGCTAGTGTTACAGGAGCATATGAGCTGCCTGAAGTGGAGCCTGGAAATTGAGCTCAGATCCTGCGCAAGAACAGTACATGCTCTGTTAGCAGCTGACCCATCTGTCCAGATCCATGAGCACTGTTTTCCCTGGAGAAGCCAGCTGACTTCTATAGTACGGGAGGCTTCCTGCATGACCCTTCCAGAATTTCTCCAACAGGGTTTTGGGTTTTGGCTGGTTCTAAGAATTGAGACAGAGTCTACAGATACAGCACGTGTGCCCCACCAGGCTATAGCCCAGACCTGCTGGAAGGACTTTTGTATTGGATTCACATTTCTCTCCCCTGATTTCTGTTTTAAGAAATAATATATGCTTAGACCTTCAATTTCACATCCAAGTGCTAAGTTAATTTAAAAGATGGAGAAGGAGAGTAAGAGAGGGACAGGGAGAGAGAAAGAGTGAGAGGGGGAGAGAAACGGAGGGAGAGGGAGTGGGAAGGGGGAAGGAGGGGGAGAGAATACCACATTAGAAATTGTAAATGAGTATAGAGAAACACAGCATCTAGCACTTGAATGCCTTTTCCTGAAAAGAGCTAAAGTCATGTCTCTCTTCTTGAAGATGATTGAAAGTTATCATTTCAAATGAATGCTACATTATTCATGCTCCCCTGGAAACCATAACTCTATCTTTTTTTTTTTCCTGCGTTGGATCTAAGATCTGATAGTTATTTTCCTAGAGGTATACTCCTCCGTAGACTCCCGCTTGAGTTTTCCATTTCAATCTCGTGGGTGAGTCTGAAAATTATTCACCTTTTTTGTTTTTCTGTCCTTCTGAATTCTACATTAGGGAGTGTTATTGGGATTCAGAGGCATCAAATTGTGCTTGAACAACATCCTGCTATAGAGAGCCCACTGGTTCTTCCTCTTGCAGCTAGATCTGGATGCCCACGTTTGAGCTCTGCTGTCCATTCAAGCTGTGGCTGCCCACATTCTAGCTCTGGATGCTAATATCCTAGCGGTGGCTATTCACTGTCAGAGCTGTGGTTGCCCGCTGTCAGGTTGTGACCACTTACTTGCCCTGTGGACCCAGCCCCTGAGCCTTACTTGAGATCACTTATCTCACAGAGATTGATGTGATCAGAGTTACCTCATTAATTGCTAAAATCTAACACATCTTACTTAAACTTCTTGGACTTCTACTGTATTTTATAGTCACCACTCCATTTGAATTCCACATCTGCCCAAGTTTCTTTGACTTTTTTTCTTTCTTTCTCATCTTTGGTGCAAGATCCTCTTGTCTAGTACCATTTGGATGTTCATCTCTACTCTTTTGTCATTAGTCTGTCACCATAGTCTCCCAAAGGGGTCTCTCATTAGGTTTGGCATGTGTTATCTTTGTCTTTGGCTCCACCCTTGACTTTGTGTTCGGTTAGCTGGTAGTTTCCCCTAAACCTCTGACTTGCTGTTTCTGAAGCTGAAGTGTAGCCATTTTTCTTACCAAAAGTTCACATTCTTCTTTGGGTTTTTAGAACCATGATCATTCCGAGCAAAACTCTTGGAGCCTTCCCTTATCTCCTCTTCCTTCTGCTTACCTACTTAGTCTTCTCTTCTCCGTCTTGATTGAGAGTCAACCACTTCTGAGGTGGACAATGTCCTCCCCTTTCCTCTGAGCCCTTCCTAGCCAATCTCTTTACACCACAGCTTGAATGGTTTTCTACAATCTAAGTTACATCTAGGCTGTCACTCTACTGTGACTGCACACTGCCTCGGGAATCAAGTAGAAACTCCCTCCCCACCCCAAGCATGGCAAATGGTGAAGCCCACTGCAAAGCAGACTCATCTCTGTTTCTAGCTCAACCCCTCTCCATTGAACTCTGCCCCCACCCACCCATTCCTTCTCTTTTTCAGTCCTCAGAAGACACCAGTGCCCACCGATGCATTATTCATATGTTATATTATGAAAAATCTCTCTTTTGATAACACTCACCCATGGCAGATAAGCCATTTCACCTCCCTTCCTTCTGGGTACAGGCATATGATATAAGTAATTCTCTCATTCTAATTTCTCCCCCAGTTTCCACAACAGAGAAATTCTGCTTCCAATGCTGAGCAATGTGGTTGGCCTTCTTTGGATGTTCTATACATCTTAGGATTTCCTTTCAAATTTGGTATCCAGAAATGTTCCTAGTGATTTGTCTCAGCTAGTGCAGATGCTAATGAGGCTGTACATCCACTTGAAAAGGACATCTCCCTCTGCCAGCTTAGCCCCAAGGAATAGTCATTAACCTCACAGAGTGCCTGCTGTGTGGCAGATATGCTGCCCACCACTAGAAATAAATTCTCCTTTTGCTCACCTAGCTGAGCCTATGTGCAGACTGTCATCTCCATATTATAGGCTAGGAAGTAGAGACCCAGAACATGTGGCATTTGTACAAGCCAAGACCTGGAGAGGGGATAGGGAAATGGCTCAGTTAGTTAGTAACATGCTTAGTGTGCAAAAGGACCTGAGTTTAATGGTTAGTACCCATGTAAAAAGCTAAATATATCATGCATGCTTACAATGTTAACACTGGGGAGATCAAGGCAGATAGATCCCTGGGGCTTATTGGCCAGACAGCTTGGCCTACTTGACAAACTCCAGATGACTGAGAGACCCTGTCTCAAATAAGAAATGGAAGGTATCTGGGAAATTATGCTTGAAGTTGACCTGTGGTCTACACATGCACACACACACACACACACACACACACACACACACACATGCAACATACAACATACACATCCATGTACATACACATGCAACACATGTACACACATGCACACACAAACATATACAGGCACGTACACACACACACATGCATACACATGTGCACACATGACCTAGTGAGTTTAGAATTCCAATCTTGAGATTCTAAAACCTGGGCTTTATCTGTATTTTTTTTAAACAGTTTTCAGTACTGCAGGCTTGGTTTTAAAACCTAGGAATATGAAATGTGCCTTGTCAGCTTCTCTTTCATTCTATATTTGCATAATTGATTATTCTAATCTGTGTTCTAGAATCTGCACTTATACTTAATAAAATACATCATGCTGCCTTCCTTTTGTTACTCTTATTTTAACCAAAAGATAGTGTAAAAAACAGATGTAACTTTGTTTTGCAGCAGTTTAACAATAACCATTGGCGACTGCTAATTTATATGTCAATGACACTCCTTCATATTAATAACAAAGCACCTGTTTATTTTTCTCCTTGAAAACCAGAGTACAGTGGAAGGCTATCTATCATTAATGGCCCTTAGAAGAGGAAGACAATGTCCTTTGTTGCTGCTGTTTTCCCCCAACTCTCATCTATGTGGCCAATTTCCTTGTCGAGCCTTCAGAACGTTACAGTGTGTTGAGAATCCAGACCGAGTGAGCTCCCGTGGTGCTCAGAGGTCACGCTCTCTATATGACAGAAATTAAGCATGAGTGGCTTCTGCATGCCTCTGCTCTAAAAGCAGCCATAGGTGCTTTGATGCTCCTGCAGGAAGTCACCACATGAGACGGAGGCTACATTGGGGACAGTAGGGGAAAACTCAAAAGTATGCTCTTTGTGAACATTCAACGACATTTTCCTACTAGCTTATTTTCGAAATGAACTGAAGTGAATTTATGCCACCAAATGGAGGATCAGGCATCTTCTAGTGAAGTGTCAAAAGGGCTTTATGCTTTGTCAGCTGTTATTTCAGGGAGCCATGTCATTCAAAAGAAAATGTGTGAGCAAAGGGTGGGGGCACGGAAAATGTTACTATCTCAATTATCACGGTAGCTGAAAGACAGAAAGTTGTACAAGGAACCAGACTTGAACAGCCTGGGCCTGACTTGAGACTCGGATGGTCTGCCACACAGACTGTAAACAAGTGACATGGTTATAGTATTCTCCAGCAAATAACAAGGAATAAAAAAAATGATGACATAGCAGGGTCCATTGAAAAGTAAAAAAAAAAAAAAAAATGGCCCAGCAACTTGAAGTGAGAAAGATATATTTTATAAAATATGTAAAGAGATGAGAAGGTAGACATATAGATGATGGATAGATAGATGATAGACAGACAGATAGATAGACAGAACAGTGCATATACACATCTATATGTCCATGCACACATATATATTTGTGCACATATACATACATACATACATACATACATACATACATACATACATAAATGATGAACAGAGACCGGGGCCATGAGAAATGATCTCTTAGATATTAAATAGTTCCCTAAAACTATACAGGCATAGTTGACCTATAGAGAGCCATCATCCCCTCTAGAACTTAGATAGAGCATAGAAGGAAGAGACACTCCCTGACAGCTGAGAGACAGATCCCCTTGGAAAGAGTATGAATGTGGCTGACAGGAAGGCAGAGTTCACTGAGATGTCACCTTGGCAAGACTCACTAGAAATCTATATGATGTTTCCTGGGGGAAGCCATCTTCCTGGAGGGGCCATATCTTGGTAATAGCTACAGGCTACTCACAGAGGGCACCTGTCAAGTCACTGGAGCAAAGTGCCTGTCTGGTGACAACTCTCACCCCTTGACACTGTCTGGGCAACATGCCAGGAAGAACTGCCATTTTGCTGGGATGTCCCTAAAGCAATAAATACTTGGTTTTGGACAGCAGTGACAGTTGAAAACAGCTCATATTTTGCATGAGATTCCTGAGGTGTACATAATGCCCTGGGAAGAGGCACCTCTTCTGTTAGCGTTTCTCTGCAGCCATTGATGACAAGCTATAATATGGAATCAGTCAATAACAAGGGAATAGTCACAGAACCTAGTACCCTCATTGTAGAACACCAAGAAAGAGTAGGCTTAGAGCTGGAGGCTAACACATTTATAACAGGTGCCAGTGGTATTGGGGGAGGGTGCCATTGATGTATAGATAGATTCCTAGGAGCAAAGATGGAAAGCAAAGTATGATTTCTCTTCCATTTTCTAATTAGTGCTTTTTTTAAAAAAAAAATATTCTTTTTAAATGATCAAAGACTTCAGAAGCTCAGCAGAGTTTATCTGAAGGAACTAAATCTATTATAAATCAGATGTCCAAATGTAAGTTTTGTAGATTCGTATTATAAAACATGGTCTTATGATTAAAAAAAAATGTGTGGAAATTGAGCTGAATTGCACAGACCTTTCCTTTGTGAAAATGACTCTGTAGTTTAAAGATTTGTGACTCTTTCTCTTTGTCAATTCCAATGAGAATCTTGGAACTTTCAGAGATGAAAAAGAGTGTGGATCAAGAAGTTATCGTAGTGGAGCTGGAAACCTCCCTAGGCTCTCAGTGATGAGTTAGAATCCACTGACAGCACAACCCCATGTGGTCCCAGGCTTGATCTTAGCATAGGAGATGCTAGCTGTTGATTCTTTCTGAAGTCCTGCAGGCTTCATAGTGGGCGTACAGACAATCCTGGAACTAGTAAGAACTGTGAGTGCTGGTTACTGGCTAAAAACTACATTTGTAGTGAAAAGGTATCAAAGATGTCTCAATAACTGTTAGTGTCAAGGGTCTAGTGAAGAAGGCGGATGCCATTTGTAGTGGTGTCTGAGAACAAGGAGCTGTATCTCACTTGAGTGTCTATCCCACAAGATACTCAGTGCTGGCTGAGTACATGTCTTGGGATGGTATTTGGCATGGCGGGTCTTATATTGTGCTTCTGTGAAGACAGAGGCTTTTCATGTAACAGTGTGACAATGGTATGTTGCTCTCTCTCTCTCTCTCTCTCTCTCTCTCTCTCTCTCTCTCTGTGTGTGTGTGTGTGTGTGTGTGTGTGTGTGTGTGTGTGTGTGTAATATGAGCTCACACTTTATGTAGAGGAAAGAAAACTGTCTAGATCCAAACTCCAGTATTGTCAGGATTCACGTAGAACTACCCTGCAGGAGTTTGGCTGTGTCATAAGTTATACACACTTGATGACTCTGAAGAGATTATCACAGAATTTAAAAGCCTTGATTTCATTACATTCTACAGTGAACTTTATGGTAATAAAGCAGCACTGTGTGTGTTTTTTCTAATCCTCAGCCTGAATATACCAATGTTTGTTTCTGGTACATTCCACCGAGTCTCAGAGAGATGGGAGAAGGACCAGAGTTCTGGAGAAAGCTTAGCTTGGTGAGTAACGAGTATGTTGGTTTTTTTTTTTCTTTTGATGAGATGGATTCAATGCTTCTGCCCATTGGTCTGCAGGTAGCTAGCTCTATGTGTGACTGCCTCTTGAAGTCACAGAGAAGCGCCTCTACTCCTGGCGTTTCTCTCAGTAGAGACTGATGACGCGCCAACAATCGTAAACTACGTTTCTATCTATCCCATTAACTTGACAGATCAATACACACACACATACACATGCACGAACACCTGTGCTGTGTGCAAGATAAGAAAAGTAGACTTTCTTAGAAGTTCTGCCCCACGGTGAGCTTCAGAAAATGTGAGCTGGTTAAAGGGTTCACAGTCACAGCTGTGGGATAAATGGCTGAAGCTCTCAAGTCTGTAATTCTCTGGGCGCGTCGCCATTTGAGCATTCTGTTGCCGCACTTGCGCACACCTAAACCTGATACTGTTATTGTGTGGAAGGTGTCTCTGGCTTCTTGTATTCTTGTAGAAAAAAAAAAAGCTCAATTAAGATAGATAGATAGATGATAGATAGATAGATAGATAGATAGATAGATAGATAGACAGATGATAGATAGATAGATAGATAGACAGATGATAGATAGATAGATAGATAGATAGATAGATAGATAGATAGATAGATAGATAATGAATGAATATGAGCAGAAGAATATTCAGCTAAACAAACACTCCAAAGAGAGATTAGAGTGGGCTACCCCAGGGTGGGCCAGGGGATGGGATCCCAGGGGATGGGATTCTGTGTTCTGGATTCTAAAAAACATTTTAATGAATGTTTATGACACTTGTGGTGTGTTCATGGGATGAGGGAACCCTTTTGTCCTCAGTGGAGGTTTGTACAAAAATGGTCACCATAGGTTCATAAGGAATGGCACTATTAGAAGATGTGGAGGAAGCATGTCACTAGGGTTGGACTTTGAGGCCTTCAGAAGCCCAAGCCAGGCCCAGTGGCTTAGTCTCTCTCCCTGCTGCCTGCTAATCAGGATATAGAACTGTCAGCTCCGTCTTCAGGACCATGTCTGTCTACACACTGCCATGCTTCCTGCCATGATGATAATGGACTGAACCTCAGAGCCAGTAAGCCAGCCCCAATTAAATGTTGTTCTTTGTAACAGTTGCTGTGGTCGTGGTGTCTCTTCACAGCAACAGGAACTCTTTAACAAGACTCTTTAACATTGTGGTCGGCTGAGTCAATCTCTCTTGTAGAGTATTTCTTCTCATGATCCTCTAGAAAAGCTCACAAAAGCAGGTCATGTCAGAGCCACATGGCGAGTGATCATGTGTAGGCTGTGGAGAGAATAAGCTAGCTGAAGTTTCAAGGATTCTTAATCACAAGGGAGCAAGTATGCTGACCATCCAGAGACCACTGCTAATATCCAACTGCCGTATTTCTCAGTAACATCGCATAAATCCATGCCTACCCTGTGCCAATGCTCAGTAAGCAAAATTCCATTCTCCTTACCAGAAAAGCCTGCACCACACACCCAAGAGACTTGGAGGAAAAAAGTAGAGGATGCTGGACCTGGCTTTTCAACCAGAAAAAAAAAAGTGCTTGAAAGTGTATTCTTGGGACTTGAGGTCTCTCTCAATGGTAAAGTACTTGCCTGACATTTCCCTGTGCATTCAAAGTCCTGAGTCACAGCCCAGGCAGTGAAAACAAACAAAGGCTTCCCATGAAGCTGTGGAGAGCTGACAGTGCAGAAAAGCCCTTGCTTGGTTCTTCCAGACAAAATCCTGCTTCTCCTCCAGCTTTCCAAGAACTGTGAAGCCTCATTAGTCGCCATTCCTTATCTGTACTCCCCACTGCAGATTGAAAATTTACTTGGGAATTTCAGCCGTGTGATACACACATTTAGGAATTCATGTGTTGGTACCTTTAAAACGAGGCGAGCCCTTCCTGCTATATCTTTCCTCACTAGCCAAGCAGAGACGACTTCATCCCAGTTCGCAAAAGCTCTCTGGCTTGTGAACACTTTCTCCCTCTCACTGGAGAAAACCCTAATTATTTAAACAGCTTCTGACAGTTGATAGCCCTTCAACTTGCCCTTTGAAGGAAAAGAAAAGAACTTACCAGGCAGGCAGCTGTAAACATTTACGGAGGGCCGGATGGGTTAAGCACTAGAGAGAGAAATATCAAAAGAACTTGGTCTATACCCTTGACGAGTTCATGTTCAGGGCTAGAGAGGTAAAGAGGCCACCAGGAGTGAAGGAGATAAGCTCTTCCTGCAGTGAAAGCAGAGAGGGCAGACCTCTGCTTCAGTGTGCAACCCTGGTGCAGAGCCTTAAACAACAGAGAGATGCTAGGGAGGGAAGAACTCAGAAAGAAACATATCCTAAAACCCAGAATGTGAAGACCATGAGAGTCAAGAGAAGGGGTGTGCCTCAGGCTATAAAGGAGTAGTGATGAATATGAGGATAGCCTGCAGAGCTTGGGTTACTTTTTTCATACGCAAGTTAAGAGGGAGAAAGCTATCCATTGCTTGTGAGCTACAGTCCTGTGTGAACTTACCTGATGGTGTGACCTCTCACTTTGGGTCATCTCTCTTTATTTGTGACACATTTGCACCCCTGTACTGTAACACACAATATATGCCAATAGACACACAATGCTATCTCCTGTCGAACCTGAAACCAAGGAGAATGACGATTAACTTTAATTCTAAGTTGATTCAATTAAAGAACACATAAGGCATTGGTGAAATAGAACTTCGGGTGTGTCTGTGAGGACATTTTCATAAAGCTCTACCTGAATATGGAAGATCCACCCTACGTAAAATAGCACTATTCCCTGGACAAGGGGTCCACACTGCCGTGCAGAGGAAAAAGTGGGCGGAGTCATAGTATCCGTCTTCATCTTCTGCGCGTGGGTACCATGTGAGTAGCCCGCTGCTGTAACCTCCCCACTGCACACTTAAACCTTGAGCCAAAAGAACCCCTCCCTTTCTCAAGTCATTGCCTGTCCCCGCTTTGAGCAAAAAGAGAGTGATTTTAAGAGCGTAGATGTTGGGAGTCAGGTGGCACCGGTGTCCTGGCTTTGTCACATGGTCCCTTTCACTGCAGCAAGGTCGCCAGGCCTTGAGATCTGACTGGTCATAGAACATAAGTAGGTAAAGGCCGTGAGGATACACAGCAGACAGTAACTGAGCTGCAAGGGAGAAAGAAACAATGTGTTGTGGATCTGACTGAGGATTAGAGGAGGGCTTTTTTTTCTTTGATCGATGGTGACAGAGGTTGTTGAGCAGAGCCTGAAGAGAAACAGCTTCAAGTTGAGAAAGACGGTCACAGGCCTGAAAAATCATTTTTTGGTTGTTAAGAGAATTTACATAGAATGTGACATTTGTGTTTCTTTGATTCAGTGCCAAGGCACAGACAGAGATTAAGATAACTAGACGGCTTCCTGGAATGAATGTAGGGTTGGTTTTGTCCGGCTTCTCCTTTGCTTCAACTCTGAGAAAATTCAAAATCAATAATGAACCTTGTGCTAATTACTGTTTGTTGCTTTGAAAAAATACAGTGACCAACTGAGACTTATAGACAAAGGGCCCTCAAGGTGAGGAGGCTCAGCAGCAGGGGTCAGAGCAGGAAGCTGGGAGCTCACGTCTCCATCCACAGGCACGGGAAGCAGAGAGGGCAAACCAGAAGCAGAGCAAGGGTATAGACTCTCAAAGCCTGCACCTAGCAATATACTTCCTCTAGCAAGGCTCTACCTTCTAAATAAAATTCAGTAAATTCCCCAACTAGGGTCTAAGTGCTGAAATACCTGAGCCTATGGGAGACAGGTCTCGTTCAAAGCATCACAAGTATGTCAGCTAAAACCAGAGAATCCCTATATTCTATGCTTCTCATGGTCACAGGAAATTAGACACACATTAAGACATTCTCCTTTACCCCAGAAATGGGCGACAGTTGTTCTGGAAGAGTCAGTATCCACCACAGCCTGTTCTTTGCTGCTGGAACTGGGGAGATGGCTCAGCAGTTAAGAGCACTTGCTGTTCTTCCACTGGACCTGAATCGGGCAATTCCCAACTGCTATAACTCAAGTTCCAGGAGTACTTATGTCTTTATCTGGCATCTGCAGGCACTCACATATGCATGGTATCCAGTCACACACACACACACACACACACACACACACACACAGGGAGAGAGAGAGGGGGGGAGGGAGAGAGAGAGAGAGAAATTAATCTTTTACAAACGAACAAATGCTTTTTGCCTTCGAGACTCCCCATTCCCCTTGCCAGGTTTAATATCCTGCTTTTTGTCCTGAGCGCTTCCGGCCAGTGGAACATATGCTGCAGGCAGCCTTGGATTCTTAGTTATCCTTTTCTCTCTCTGCACTGATGCTTGCTTTGCAGATGACTTTGGAAAGGGAGAGGTGAGTTGTGAGAATGCATGTTTGTGATTTATAACATGGAGCCACTTAAAGCCTACTCAGAATTTATTTCCTCATTTATTTTCAATGGAGAACCACAAACATAAATAAAGCAAAAAAATCTTTTGTTGCCTTTGTTTTTGCTCCTCTGGTCATACTAGCTGGGTGAGGTGACAAGTCACAGAACGACTCATGTGATGGGCTCATTTGACAGCTGGAGGGAGAAATGAATCTGGTGTGTCACACAGAGAGAAAGAGAGAGAGACAGAGACAGAGAGACAGAGAGAGTGAGAGAGAGAGACAGAGAGAGAATGTGTGTGTGTGTACACATGAGTATGCTTGCAAGAATATGAGACTATTTCTGAGAATGCAGGACTATGAAAGCCAGTCTGTAACACTGCTGAGTCACCACGTTACCGTGACTTCTGTTCTCAGATGTCCTCTCCAGATGTGTCCCCGTCTGATCCTTTTAGACATGACTGTATCTGTCTCAGGTCTTCCCTTCTCTCCTGCTTCAATCCTGTCTGTCTCTTTGCATCCTGGCATCCCCCCTCTCTCTTATTTTAGTTTCTCTCAGCTCATCTCTGGTCGTGCTGCATCAGCATTGGCCTGTGGCAAGACTGGGAACTGTCCCCATCTCTGCAGCAGCAGTTGTCAACCCCACCAGACCCACGGACCACTAATCACAATAAATATTAACATCCTCTTTGCCCTCCCTAAAGGGAGAGCCAATGCAGGGCATTCTGTAATGGCTACTACATGAGATCTCATGTATAACAAAAGGAAGAAAATGGTTAATAATTAGATATATGAGTCATATCACATCAATACTTATGCATGGCATCTTTGGAAGATGCCTGGACTTGAAAGAATTCCTATCCGTGCTCTGAAAAGCACAGAGAATGTGATCTGTACACAAAGGCACAATGCCACAATTGTGATATTTGTCTTGAAAGTAATAAGGGTGGTACAGTTGTCAGTGTCCACGTTCTCAGATGGCACACAGGTTTGTTCAGGAGAAACACTTCTCTTGTTTTATGTGAAGTCAAAACAGCATCTACTAAAAATGGGCACAGGGACTGGTGAGATGGCTCAGTGGGAAAAGGTGATTGCGGTTGGAATTGATGATGTGAGTTCTATCCCTGGGACCCACTTGGTAGGAAAATAGAACTGAATCTGGCAAGATGTCCTATGACTTTTATATGCATGAAACACACACACACACAAATGAATAAATGTAACACAAATGTTTAAATGTTCATGGAAGGACTAAGGAGATAGCTCAGTCAGTATACTGATCACATGCAGGCCGAGGGTGGTAGCAAGCACTTCTTATCCCAACACTGGAGGGACAGACACAGAGGGATCTCTGGGGTTTACAGACCAGTCTAGTTAGTGAATTCCAGGCCAGTGAGAGGCCCGCTTAGTGATCAGTTTTTTAAAGACAATAAAAAATAAAACAGTGGGAATTGATACCTGGAGTTGACTTCTGCACACCCCCCCACATGCTTACATGTATGTACACACATGTATCTGCACACATGTGTGTACTCACATGCCATTATGTATGTTGCTGCCTGAAGTGAGAGTTCTCTGGGGTTTTTCTTTACTGTGTGTATGGGGCGGGGACAGGGTGGGGAAGGGGACAGTTGCATAAGCATGTGTATGCATGTGTATGCACATGTACGCATGTGCATGCCAGAGGTCTATATAAGTCTTCCTCCATCGCTCGCCATCAAATCTGGGTTCCTCACTGAACCCAGTTAGGACAGGCTACCTGTCCTGTGAATCCATATGCCCCCTACCCACACCTCACCAGAACTAGGATCATAGGTACCTGTCATCATACATGGATTTTTCATGTGGGTTCTGGCATAGTAAAGTTAGGTCTCCAGGCTTGTACAGGAAACACTTGAACACCAAGCCACGTCCCCACTCTATTCTGTAAGCTTCTTGTGGGTACACAAATTTGCTGCTTTACTAGAGTGACATAAAACACAGGAAAACCTTAATTTTACATACATTTTCTTTTAGCAGTTCCAATCTTAAAGACTGTTTCCTTGTAAATAGTGGCAGAGCTGTGGGAACGGAAAGATACTCAGAGGTTCACAGTTCTTCAAAAGAACAAAGAGCTGAGAAGTAACGAAAAATCTACCTCCAAGGTGCTAGTTAAATATTAGTACATGACTTGGAGGCAAATTCAGAGTTCAGACAATTAAAATAGATCATTAATTTGGAAAACAAATTTATAAATCAGCTACTATAGCATATGTGTTTTGAAAAAGTATGTTCATATATAGTGATCTCTCTTTATCATCTGTATATGTGCATGTGTGCATGTGTATGCATGTGTGTGCATGTGTGTGCATGTGTGTGCATTCATGCTTGTGTGCAGGTGTGCTTGTGTGTGTGCATGTGAGTGTATGTGTAGAGAGAGGGGGTGGAGATTATACTGATCACGTCTTGCCATGCTTTGACAGGAAGTGATTTTAGGAAGGAAAGTTTTACATGGGCTTGCAGTGGACAGCTGGCCACATTGTATCCAGTTCCTTTCTCCATTTTGTGCAATCTGGAATCCTAGCCCACAGGATGATACCAGTCATATAATGTTTGCCTTCCCATTTCAATTAATCTAATCTAAAACATTCTTTACAGCAGTGCCCAGAGATGTGTTTCCATGGTGACTCTAAGCCCCATCAAGTTGACAATGGAGATGAACCATCACAGATATTAAGTGTATATAAAATCTTGTGTGTATGTTTAGACTAAGGACAAACAGTAGACGCCAAGTTCTATATACACTAAGTCTGTGTGTGTGTGTGTGTGTGTGTGTGTGTGTGTGTGTGTGTGTTCATTTAGAGCTTCCTGGAGCAACTAATTGAGGACAGAAAATTGGGACTGGGATATAAAGACAAACCAGAAACAGACCCTAGAAAATTCCATGAGCTTTCCTTGCCCTGTCCTTGGTGTTCTGATGAAAATTTCCTTTTCTGTGGACATGTCATTCTCAAAGTCCATACCCCATTCACCAAATCCAACGTTCTCACAAGGATTTGACACACCTTCCTTTGCCCTCCTGCGTGCTCATGACAACCTGCTCTGATTTCTTGTGGAGTCGTGACTAAGGCTGTCCATGTCTGACAGTGTTCCTTCTTTTCAGTCATAGAAGAATCAGTCTTTCTGGAGCCTTCCTGACATTTTTGTTGTCTTGTTGCTTGGTTGTAAATATAATTTGACAGATGATCCTGATATCCTTAGAGAGAATCTGGGTTGCCTCAACAGGCTTCCAATAAGCCACTCTTCTGGAGAAAAGTGCCCCACAGATACAGAAACAAGCCTCTTCTTAGTACTGTAGGTAGGTTATCAGGGGTCTTTGGCATGCCCCACTAATGGCTTGATTCATAGCCATACCTCCATACTTAAAGACTCTGTTCTTCAATCTGTTGGAAGCGTTTTATAGATGATCTTCTGGTTGCTTTAGTGTATGCTTGTGTGCAATAATGTGCAATTGTACAGGTGTGCATGTATTCAAGAGAACTTGCACACCTCCTATTTTTGAGTTCTGGTTCTTGATTTTAATTCTGGCTCTTGATTTGTTTCACTAATACTCGGTGATAATGGGATATCCAGCCACTCTTTTGGTTTGTGAACTAAAAAGATTTTTTTTTCTAAAGACAGAACAGCTTTTTTTTAGTTAGTTGTTTTTTTTAAATTATTTTATTTTGTGTCTATTTGTATTTTGTTTGCATGCGCTGCATGCTTGCATGGTGTCTGTGAAAGCCAAAAACAAAAACAAAACCCACTGGATCCCCTGGAACTAAGGTCACAGACAATTGTAAGGGAACATGTGGATGTTGCAAACCAAATGCAGGTCCTCTGCAAGAGCAGCCACTGCTTTAACTGCTGATCCACTTCTCTAGCCCCAGGTTATGTTTATTGCTAGCAATATTAAAAAATAAGGTCCTTTTTGAAAATTTGTGGTATACAATTTATTATATTCTTGGAAAATTCTAGTTTTGGGAGGTACCAACCTGTTACACTTGCTTTATGATTTACATTTAAGGAGAAGCTAATGAAGACGTTGATTTTATTTACATTTTATTTTATTTTATTTTATTTGGGTGTATCTGTATAAGCGTGTGTGTGTGTGTGTGTGTGTGTTCATAGAGGGAGGGGCTAAATGCACATGCACATGTGGCCTTGCAGAGATGGGAGACCAACCAGTGGTATCTTTCTCAGTAGCTCTCCACCTTGTTTTTTGAAGACAGGAGCCCTTCACTGACCTGGGCCTCACCAAGCTAAGCCAAGCTGGCTAGAAAGTTCCAGATCATCTATCTGTTTCCATATTCTTCATGCCAGGATTATAATCATGTACCATACACCCAACATTTTTACATGGGTTCTAGGAGATCAAACTTAGGACTTCAGGCTTGTATAGCAAATGGTTTACCAACTGAACTATCTTCCCCTGTGTGTGTGTACGTGCATGCATGTGCGTGCGTGCGTGCATGTGTGTGTGTGTGTGTATACACTTTAATTTTTGCAACTCTGTAAATCAAATCCACGACCTATTGCATGCTAGGAAAGTACCAAGTGAGCCATCCTCAGTCCTAGAATCCTAGAATTTTTATATCTACTTTTACCTTTTAAAAAAATTATTTCCACATGATTTTTTTGTCTGTTCATTCAATGGGGTTCACGTGGTAGTTAGTCCCAACACACCATTCAATCCCAGAATCCCTGTGAAATCTACTAAGAATAAAAGCCTCTGTCTTCCTACCTGATCTACAGATCAGAGAGAGGTAGAGGTGGGCTGTGTCGGGGCTGCAGACCCGTGTCTGGACCGACAGTGCAGTTAAGATGCCTGGATGAATCTTGTCGTTTCCCTACCCCTGGATGACATGGGGCCTTCTTGTTTCTTGCCTCTCCTGAGGCTTGAATGGCCTGAAGACTTTCTCTCTTCCTGGGTATGTCCAGTGCCCAAGGTTAACATGTGAAGCTGCTTAGAGCAGGGACTGAGGAAGCAGGCCTAGGGAGGGAAGGTGGCCGGGGATAAGGCTGCAGAGGAAGAAATCCCCTTAAGCCTTAGGGTGAACTATACCCGGTGAGGCCTCTGAAGGATACTCCAGGATTCATGGAAGCCATAGCCATTACTGAGAATGGACTTTCTGCCTGGCCTTTCAGGGCAGTGGTGCGACTTAGATTTGATTTTTATTTAGAGGAAATAAAGGATTGTGACATTTCTTGAGTACCTGCATTTACAGGGCAAAATTCATACCCACAGCACAGCCATTAGAGAGATTGCACTGGACACAATGAGGATTTATTGTTGCAGAATTAAGAATGGACTCTGCTAAAGGAAAAAAAAGGTTTTCCAATTATCTTTGAAACTCTTTTGCCAGTAGCAAAGCTGCCCCCTGCTGGTGGCTCTGCTCTTTGTTTTGTTCCTGGATAGGAATTGACAGAGCTGTGGACTAGTCCTGTGGAGAGAATGTACAGAATTGTAGGGTAACTGCCATCAGGACCACCCAGAGAGGCAGTAGAGGGAATTCTCGAAGGATTATGCCTCTTCTCTTGTCATCAAATGTGCATGTGTGCCTCTGTGCTCCTCACGTATGTGCATGTGTGCCTCTGTGCTCCCCATGTATGTGCATGTGTGCCACTGTGTTCCTCATGTATGTGCATGTGTGCCTCTGTGCTCCCCATGTATGTGCATGTATGCCTCTGTGCTCCCCATGTATGTGCATGTGTGCCTCTGTGCTCCTCATGTATGTGCATGTGTGCCTCTGTGCGCCTCACGTATGTGCATGTGTGCCACTGTGTTCCTCATGTATGTGCATGTGTGCCTCTGTGTTCCTCATGTATGTGCATGTGTGCCTCTGTGCTCCTCACGTATGTGCATGTGTGTCTCTGTGTTCCTAATGCATGTGCATGTGTGCCTCTGTGCTCCTCGTGTATGTGCATGTGTGCCTCTGTGCTCCTCGTGTATGTTCATGTGTGCCTCTGTGCTCCACATGTATGTGCATGTATGCCTCTGTGTTCCACATGTATGTGCATGTATGTCTCTGTGCTCCTCATGTATGTGCATGTGTGCCTCTGTGCTCCTCATGTATGTGCATGTGTGCCTCTGTGCTCCTCATGTATGTGCATGTGTGTCTCTGTGCTCCACATGTATGTGCATGTGTGCCTCTGTGCTCCACATGTATGTGCATGTGTGCCTCTGTGCTCCTCTGCACATCTACATGGCAGCCATCTTTTCCTCATTTGCCTTAGAGCTGCATCCTCCTCCTGTTCTTGCCCAGTCTCTGCTGCTGCCCTGCCCCCACTTCCTATCTTCTCTCCTCCCCCCTTTTCCCAAATGTTCCTCCTTCCCCCCTCACACATTGTTCATCAAAACTAAGAGACATGTGCAGGCTTGGACAAAGTAGAGATGGTGGTAGTGAGATGATTTCCTTTTCCTGATGTGTCTCCTCAAGCTCCTTCACTATCTGTCCATCCATCTATCCATCTATCCATCTATCCATCTATCCATCTATCCATCCATCCATCCATCCATCTATCTATCTATCATCTATATGTCTGCTTGTCTATCTATCTATCTATCTATCTATCTATCTATCTATCTATCTCTCCATCCTATCAGAAGAAACTCAAGAAAGGAAAAACTACATAATTTTTTGTTGTAATCTATAAAACCCACAGTTATAGCTGGCAAATTCTGCAGAGTTGTGTTAAGTGTAGATGTTTGGGTACCTCACTATTTGGTCACTGTGAACAATTGATGAACGTCTTCATGCTGCCATCCATCTTCTCTCTCTCTGTCTCTGTCTCTCTCTGTCTCTCTCTGTCTCTCTCTCTCTCTCTCTCTCTCTCTCTCTTTTGGGATTAAAGTCTCACTATGTAGCTTGGATTACCTGGAAATATCTATGTAGCCTGGCTGGCCTTAGTCTTGGAGATATGCCTGCCTCTGCCTCATGAGTGCCGGGATTAAACGTTTGAACCTTCACCATTATTCCTTTGAGTCTGGGTCTCCTGGGTCTCAGGTGGCTTCAGCCTCAGTATTCACACAAAGAAGGAATGGACTTCTGATCCTCCTACCTTCCAGGTAGTTGTCGGTAGTGCCACTGCATCTAGCTTATACAATACCGTGCATCAAACACAAGGCTCTGTGCATCTGAGCCAAGTACTCTACCAAATGAGCTGTGGCCATGGCCTTTGATCCTGGAGTCCTCACATCCACTTTTGATCTGTACTATTTCCACAGTGCAGACTACACCAAATGCAGTTGCTGATTGCAGAGTTTGTGTGGCTTTTGAGCCTGGTTGTGCCTATACATTACAATTGTTCTAAGGTGATTTTGTATTGTTAAGTGCATGTGCGTGTGCATGTGTGTGTGTGTGTTTGAATATGCAATAGGGGGAACTGATTTCATGGAGCAGAAGTTAAGGAAGTTGTGAGCCGCTAGACATGGAAACAGGGAATCACACTCGGGTCCTTCGTAAGAGCAGTATGTGTTCTTGACCACTAAGCCACATCTCTAGCCCCTGAGCTAATAAGTTGAGACTCATTCACAATTCTGAAAGTCAGAAGAGAGTACACAGCCTCCTTGGTTGCTGTGGCTACGCTGGGCATCACTGGCAGAGAGTGGGGGCAGGTTGCTTAGCAAGGGCAAGCGATATCGTCTTGGGTCGGCCCTGCTGTATACTGTATTAATTTTTAGCAGCCAAATGATTTTCCTGTCTTCCCCTCTTGATGGATTGTGACTCTCTGTGCACTTAGCTTTCTCGTATTTTACATGTTTGCATTTTGAAAGCAGGTATTTTCCTGATCAGTGTGAATGAGGGTGGACGTAGCTCGGGTCTGAGAATACTGTTTGTTACCTGGCATGCAAATATAGCCCTCAGCACAATGCCTCTTTATTTTAATCTTGTTGCATTTTTCCTCTCCGTGCAGAAGTTTTGAATTTTTTATGTATTCAAATCTGTCAGTCTTGTTCCTCATGATTTATTCCGAGGCTTCAAAGTTGAAGTTACTGTTGTTTCCCAGACCTGATAAATATTCTAATCCATCTCCTGCCGACTTGCCATCAGTCAATATTCTGTGTTTAAGTCCTTCATCTATGTGGAGGGTATTTTTGTGTACAGAGGAAAATATTAATTCAATCTGATTATTTCTCCAAATTAGTGCAGAGATGTTCCAATTCAATTTATTAAATAATTATTTCCACGGATACCACTATATTTTTAAGAAGTAATTTGATTCTGTTTTTGGACACGCAATCTATTTTAGTGATTCATGTTTCTGGTTTCGGGGTCAGGAACCATGGGTCTTTGAAGAATATTGCTTTATAACATAATCTGTTTTCAGCCAAAAGTACCATTTTGTTATTGTTGTTCTTTCGTAAAGTGACTTATTAAAAGATGATGTGTTTTTAAGATTTTAAATCAGACTTACTCATTTTATGTTATGTGTAAGTATGTTACCCACAAGTATCTGTGTGTACCTTGTGTGCCTACTGTGGATCAGACAAGGGCAATGGATGTCCTGGAGCTGGAGATACGGATGGTTGTGAATCATCCTTGTGGGTGCTGGGAATCAAACCCAGCTCCTCTGCAAGGATAACAAATGCTCTTAACCACGGAGTCAACTCTCCTGCCCCAGGGAGGCTATTTTTAATTTGTTGCATATGCGTTTTGAACTTTAAAAAAGCTTTCTTGTCTTTTTTTTTTTTTAAGGATACTTTGTTAAGATTTTCAGTAGAGTTTAAGTTACTGCCTCTAGAGATGAATGAACTCTTCAGTACCTCTGCCATTCACAGGGTGTGACCCTGGACAGCCTGGGTAGTTACTAAGTATTTCTTTATGTGCATGATTTCATCAAGAATATGGTGAAAGTAGTGGCTGGGGAGATGGAACAGCAGTTAAGAGAGCTTGTTGCTCCTGCCAAGGACCAGAGTCTGGTTTACTGCACACATATTGGGTGACTCAGAACCATAAGTTATTTCAGCCCCAGGGAATCCAGGTCCCTCTTCTGTCCTTTGCAGGCAACTACACTAATCTGTACAAACTCAAATCCACACACAGACATTTGCATATACACATACTTAAAAATAAAATCATATGATAAATGAACATGGGCAAATTAGGCTGGATATAGCAATACATTCCTGGAATCCTAGTTCTCTGGATAGGGAGGCAGGAGGATCGGGACTTTGAGACCAGCCTTGAATATGTATGAGGTTCAAGGCCAACCTCTGCTGAAGGAGACTCCTGTCTCAAAAACCACCCAAACAAAAATGAGAAGGGAGGGCTGAGGAGATGGCTCAGTCGGTAAAGTACTTGCATGCAAGCAGGACATTGGTTTAATCCCCAGAAACAATAGCATTTGCTTACAACACTGAGGAGATAGTGAGAGGCAGATTCCTGGTGCTCAGTCAACAGATAGCCTACCCTCATCAGTGACTTTCAGGCCAGGGAGAGACACTATCTCAAAAAAAAACGAGCGAGAGTTGGAGATTCCCAGTGAATAAAACACTTGCTATGGAAACAGAGTTGGCATTCCTGCCAACCACAGAAAAGTCAGGCAGGTGAGACAGTTTGCCTGTAATCCCACCCTCAGAAGGCCAAAGCAGAGCATCTACTGGGTGAACGTTCTAGCTAGACCAGCCAAATTGGTGAGCTTTGGGTCTGAGAGATTCTGTGTCAGTAAACATGGTGGAGAGTGATCAAGGATGGTATCTGCCTTCAGTCTCTGGCTTCATACTTGTACACAGACATATGCATCTACATATGAGCATGTATGTATGCGGACACTTTAAACATAAAAAGTCAGGTAGACAGGGCTAGAAGAATGATAAAGATATTTCATCTGGGCTCCACATACATGCATAAACACTTGCACACAACTCCATACATGTAATTGTGCACTACACACATGCACACACACACACACACACACACACACACACACACACTACAATAATAAATACACATTTATCCAAGCATGGCCAGTGCACCTTTAATCCAGGCACTTGGGAGGCAGAGGCAGGCAGATGTCTGTGAGTTTGAGGCTAGCCTGAAACTTCACCATAGCGAATTTCAGGACAGCTAGAGATACATAGTAAGCTCCCCTATCCCAAAAGCAAAGCATCAAACTCCTTCCATGTACTTGAACCATACCCAAATCATGTGGTTTCATTAATAAAATGCTCATCATGTTTCTTAGAAAAACTGTCCTTGTGGTCTGTGTTTTACGAAGGATGTAAAAGATGAGAGACCATGTTGGCTGGCTCTTGCTTAGACTTCAGGAAGAGCTGGCTTTGGGCTGTAGCAGATGTCTTACATTCTTTCATCTTGTTACACTACTGTTACAGAGTGTATACAGTATCACAGAAATGTTGCAAAACCAAACTCTGATTTGTTTTAGCATAAACACTAGACTCCAACAAATCAGGTGTTAGAAATGACTTCCTGTGGTTATCCTCTCACTGACTGGGCAGAGAAAGGCCTTGGATTTGTGACGGCATGGCGTACCTCTTTTGAGAGGATTGCTTGCCTTTATGTTCTTGGAGATCGTTGGAGAGAGAGAAAGTTTGAACATCTCACAGGCAGCACTTCTTTTTAACAATACCGGGACTTGAACTCAGGACCTTGAGCATACCAGGCCAGCACTCTGCCACATCCCCAGCCCCCAAACAATTCATTTTTTAACTCAAATTTTGGTATAAAGTCAAACATAAAATTGCTTTAGTAATTGAAGAATATATTTCAAATGTAAATACAAGCAGATTTATATTTACTATATAAATTGTAAGATACATCATACTTATAAAACATTTATTATAGTAAAATTTTCTATGCTCTTAGCATAAAGTGTGCAGTGATTAAAATACTTCAAATCTTGTAATCCTTATTCAGAAGTTTAAACTTTAGCTAAATAGGACTTGTCTTTGAAAGGTTAGTTCTTTTTGTTACAACCAGCAAGAAGGTGATTTATTTCCCTTGTATGGATTGTTTTTATTATTTTTCTATTTTCTTAATCTTCAGATTTCTTGATATCATGATTTAAAATTGGTAGAAGATAAATATTCTTACATTTTCAAGATATGTACACATGCCTACATGTGTAAGGATATACAATTATATACAAACCTATGATACAAAATGTCCTTCAGTGTGTGCTCAAAGTTCTCGTGTGATTTTTCTGAAACTTTTCATACTATATGGGAAAAAAAACATGAAAAACATACCTGAATTCTACAGTGTGACAGGCTGGCCCCTGCCCCAATCAGACACTGGACATTTAACAACTCTTTTGCCAGTCTATAAGCATGCATTACTCAATATACTGTATGTCTTCTGATCTCCAATATAAAGGTATCCGTATGTCTGTGGATGTGTGAGTATATGGGTCTGTGTGTGCACATGTGCTTGGGTACACTCATGGGCGCTCAAGCCCCTAACACCAGATGCCTGCTAGAGGGAGATTCCAATCATGTATCATGAATAGTTGGGAAACATTTTCATACCCAAAATCCACCAAATGAATTTTTGCAGAGTCAATTTGTATGTGTGTGCTGGTGTGTATTGTTCCCCAAGATTCCATCTCTCTTGTCATCTGAGGCAGGTTCTCTCTCTGAACCCCAGGGGATCACTTGTCTCTGCCTCCTCAGCAATAGGATTGCAGGCATGTGCCTCCACACCTGGCTTTTTTACACTAGTTTTGGGGTGTACTGTTCAGCTCAGATCTTCCTGCTGTCTGACCACACACTGAGCTATTGCCTTGAGCTATAAATCCACAACTTGACAAGGAACTTGGATGGACTCTAGCTGCTATCTCCCTGGAGTCTCTGCTCAGAATTCTTGTGGCAGTCTGTAATACAGCACCTTTCAGTGATGTACAAAGGGATAGGCATCCAGCTAGTTTAGAAAGCTGGGTCCTATTAAATGGGTAAATAGAACACCCACGTAATACCTGATTTACATGCTCACTGTGTTCAGAGGCTCTTCCTTCAATGCCCATAGGAAAAATGATGTGTTATCTCCTCCGTGATTGGAAGAAGAAATCTAATTGCAAAATATTTTTATGGGCTGTGTTCTGCATGGTAAAGTTTAATCCTTGTTTGGCCGGTTTGAATTAATATTGTTCACATTTTTACTAGCCATTGATTTTTGAGTAGGGCAGCATGGGAAATCAACCTCTAATCCTGCTAACCAAAGTAGGACTGGCTGCAGTGTCCCCTTTCTCTGCTTCATTAGATGATTACTGTCCTGTTTCCTGTTACTATAGGTTAGGTTCTAGCATCTTTCCATAGTCCGTTGCTTCTCACTTTTTAACATTATGAACATAGTATAATTCTGAAAGCAGTGCATGTATTCAGTGTAAAGTCCAATTACCAAGATTACCTTTTTGCTTCTCAAAATTATTCCAAATGGTATTCTTTAATATAAACCTCCAATAACATGAAAAATTCCCAGTGTGAGTGTCAAAGCCACGGTCATCACAGCTGCAAGAAGTTTGGTAGTTATTGTGTGTGACTTAGGTGTGTGTGTGTGTGTGTGTGTGTGTGTGTGTGTGATTGGCCTGGTACATGGTCATCAGAAGAAAGAGACAGCACAACAAATCTGGAAACATCCTTGAGGAAGTAGCTCTGGGCATCCCATTCGTGTAAGGGACTCTAGGAAGAACCTGGGATTTGTACATTCTGTTGGCTGCTGGAATATAATGGTTAGGGCTGAAAGAAAGGTTTAGGGCTTGAAGGAGACAGAATGGACTGTTCCTCACAGAAAGATTCAGGGCAACTAAAGGAGACAAAAGATGGAGGAAGAGGAGCGCCTGTGGAATGGATTAAAGTCTAGAGTGCCAAAGGAAACACAGGAAAAGAGCTATAGCTCTGGTAATGTGTGTTGCTATGGCAATGAAAGAAGTGTGTCCTGCCAGGTGGAGCTGCACACTTTTCCAGAGGATCAGGAGTTCAAGGTCACTCTCAACTATACAGTGAGTTCAAGGCAACTCTAGGAGGGGTTAGGGAGCGGAAAGATTTTAATTCTCGAAGAAAGTTAAGTGTGGAGGGCAAGCAGAGCTGGGGCAGTGTCTAACTTTTGATACAAGTTGTGCCTTCTGTTTCTAACCACAAACTTTTTTTTTTTTGGAGGAGAGAATTTCCTTTTTTGGCTCTCTAGAAAAAATGATTTATTGTCATGGTAACACTGTAACACAGTCAATCACTGAATAGTGGGCATGTGTCACTCCTCCCTCTCCAGGGAAGGGAAAGATGGTAGGTGGTTACCTTGTGTCAGACTTACCTTACAAGGCTCTGTGTCAACTTCTTACCCTCTTCCTTGAACCTATGAACATGAGAAGGGAGTTCTGAGGGACTCAACAGGGGGACAAGACCACTTCATCTCTCTGTCCACTCACAGCTACTAATCCTTGCTTAATCAAAGAAAGTTGGATAGTTGAGCCCCACACTTCAAGGCACACCTCATCCCCATGGGAGCCAAAACTAGCTGTAGGGTAAAATCCAGTATCTGTGGTGTAATGAAAACCATTTCTGTCACAGAAGGGAAGAAATGAGGGTAATGGTTCTGAAAAGGAACTGAACCCACCACACATTAAGATGCTGTTTGGCTCAAGTTTTGCAATATAGAATTTAAAAAACCAGTCCCCTAAAGATAGCTGTCTGATGTGATTTAAATGAGATATATCTTCCACAGGCTCATGTATTTAAACATGGCGTCTCCAGTGTGTGGTGTTCAAGGGGACACAAGGGGATAGATGCTCTTGGACAGGGTCATCAGGAAAAACCCAAGGAAAGGTCTGGGAAGATGGCTCAGTTAGGAAATCTGACTTTACCCACGTTATAGAAAGCCTGGTATAGAGGTATAGATTATGCATTTATGATCCCAAGGCTGGGGAAGTGAACATGCTTGCTGAGCAGCCAGACTAGGCTAGCCCATAGGCGCCAAGCCAACAAGAGACTGTGTCTCTCAGAAATAAGGTGGAGAGGTCCTGAGGGATACCACTTCAGATTGTCTTCTCACCTCCGCATGGATGCATGCATGCTTTTAGGAAAGGCAATCTCTCTTCCCATCAGATGTTCTTGGAGAACTTTCATTTGTTTCTTTATGCCATTTTCCGAGCATTTGACCTTATGTCTCACATAATGTTATTCACGTACATAATGTTATCTCACGTGTTATTCACATACAATCTCTATCTCCAATGCTCCCAGAGTGGGCTGTGGGGCAAATGGACCGTGCCACCAGACAGAAGAACTGGTAAAATAGAGTAAGTCCAAACCCCATGAAACTCAGAATTGAGTACAGTAGCTGTGAGGGCCAGCTCCCTGCCAGACTACCAGGTCTCTGGAACATGTGACCACGACACTCCACTGAGAGGCCATGGTAGTCAGTCATGTAGCATAAAAACCTGAAGTTCTCCATGCTAATGAGGTATCCAGATAGACCCTGAGTGTTCAGCCAATGAGCTTCTTTTCTGAGTACTCTGTCCTACAAAAGCTATTTAATCCCTCGTTCACCCTGAGTGAGGAATACACATTCATATTCACCATCAAGTGAAACAGTTTGGACAAGAAAGGACCATCTCTTCCTCAAGGACCTCCTTGAGGAAAAAAGCCACACCCAAAGCTCCTGGACAAGGCCTCTCTCCCACCCCCACACCCCAGTACTCTCAGCACTCACTCAGAACCAAACACGGTTCAGCCACCTCCCCCTGAAACATTCCAAGATTTGGAAAAAGGCAGAGCCAGGATCAGAGGTAAAGAGGAGAAAAGTGACCAGCTACGGAGAGTGTCCATCAGGGGTCAGGGTGTTCCACTAACCTTCAAAGAAAAGGGTTCACCATAGAAATGGGTGCTTAGTTCAGACTACTGCATAAATTTTACTCTCAGAAAAGTGTCACCAAGTACTGTGTTCAGAGACAAAGTCTGTTGTGTAGGCCGAGGTTTAGAGTTCAAACAGTTGTAAGAGAAAAAAAAGTCCTCTGCCATTATCCACATTTGATTTTGCTCTAGGCTCTGAAAACAAACAGAACCACCTTATAAAACCTTCATGGCAAAATCATGTTATCTGCCCTAGCCCCATCTGTAACATAGCTTTAATAATACCTAGTTCCTGGAATTGTTGGGAGAATGAAGTTTAAATTATTGAAAACTATGTATCTTAGTACACATCAGAGCAGGCTATAAAAATCACCTGCATTTTCTGTGGCTCAATACCAGCCCTGCCACCTTAAGCTCTGGGATTCATCTCAGTTTTGATGATTTGTCTGAACAACATTGCTGTTAGTGTGTGAATGGATGTGTGTGTGTGTGTGTGTGTGTTTATATGTATATTGTGTAAGTGTGTATGTGTGAGTATATGTATGTGTGTGTGTTTGTATGTGTATTGTGTGAGTGTGTATGTGTCAGTGTGCGTGTGTATGTGTGAGTGTGTGTGTGTGTATGTGTAAATTCTAGTTCTATGCATGTGGTTTGTGTTTGTGTGAAATCAAGAGGTTGATATAAGATGTCTTCCCAATCACCCCCACCTTATTTTCTGACAAGATTTATTAAACATGGAGGTTGCTGATTGAATAGATTAGCTGGAGAGAGAGCCCCAGAGACCCCTCCTGTCTCTTCCTCCCAGTGCTGGGGTTGCTGGGACTACAGGTGCATACTAGCACACTCAGCCTCTTATGTGGGTGCCGGGGATCTAAGGTCGGGTCCTAATATTTGTGGGGCAAACATTTCACTGACTCAGCTGTCTCCACACATAGTCTGCCCTTTCATTTCTTCCCAAATCCCCTTTCCACTTTCAATGCAAATGTCCCTGCACATTCATGCTTTTATGGGCTTCTGATTAGCTAGCACCTCATCTATCCCATGTCCACTTTTGCTAACTAATACCTTCCTGATTTCTTGCATCAGCTGAGTTTTAAATGTCAGACAGGTTGGGTTGATTTCAGAAGCTATATTTGAGAGGAATGGCATACATAAAGAGAGATTTGATAGTGGCCAGGAAGTCATTTCTGACTTTCCCTTTAAACGTGTCTTGGAAGCAGAAGCGCAGCCGTGCCCAGTGTTCTGTGAATGAAGGCAGTTTTTCTGCTGAGAGGGGCAGCTTCCAACCCTCATACTGAGGTCAGCCTGCAGCTGCTCCTCAAATGGCTCTGGAAAAGCTGAAGGAAGCTAGGGGTAGAGCAGAAACATACCCTTGATGATTCAACACACACACACACACACACACACACACACACACACACACACACACCTCTGCCTGTGTCACTCCATCTTCCAGAACACATTTATAGTTATACTCATTGGGGACCATGAATTTGCTACTATTTCACAGAACAAACCACTCCAACACAGTGGTTGCTTTTGGATACTGTCTTCTGGGTGATCCTTCTGGTTTGAGCTGACCTGGTTTTTTATGTCTGCAGTTGACTGTGGGTCAGGAGCTAAGCTTTGCAGTTATTGAACTGCTGTGGGCTGATCTGGGACAGCGGGGCTCGCAGCTGTGTAATCTCTCACCCTCTGACAGGTAATCCAGGCTTGTGGTCCTGGGACAGCAAGGGCCCAAGACAGCAAGGGAATATTTGTAAGAAGTCTTAAGTTCTGCAATGCTGTTTTCTATGGGCTGAGGAGTTCTGCAAGATTAGCCCAGGTTAGGTGAAGGAAGAGTTCGTCATGTTTCCTCATAGAGGCATTTAAAAATCACGGTGCAAAAAGTGGTGTTGGACTCCAGTGGTGGTACTTACCCACTATGCTTCCTGAGTGCAGAGGTAGTGTGACCAGCTGTCTTGCATCCCTGAGTGACTCTCCCACCTGATGGACTATGCCACTCAAAATGTGAGCCCCAATAAATCCTTCCTCCTTTAAGCTGCCTATTAAAATAATATAAAATTATGTGCATGAGTGGGTGTCTATGTGTGGGTATGTACAAGTCAACGCAGGTGCCCACAGTGGGCAGAAGTGGATGGTAGATTCCCTGTTGCTGAAGTTACAGGGTTATGAGCTGCCCATCATGGGTCCCCTAGAGGAGCAGTCAGCACTTTTAGATGCTGAACCATCATTCCAGCCCTTTAAGTTGCTTCTTGCCTTTTGTCATAGCAATGAGGAAAGCAACAAATATTGTTAGATAATCAATACTGGGATTGCAATGATTGTACTATAAAGACACTTGACTTTGTAACTTTATAAGGTGCATAGTGTTTTGTGACTTGATCAATGCTTCCATATGTGCAGTCTCGGTGGTTACATGTGAGAACCCTATAAAGTCACACTTTGTTTTTTATTATTCACATTTTGTGTGTGAGGAAACAGAACAGCGTGAGTTGATGAGTTGGGCAACTGAGAACTTGAAGATGGTGAGAGCCTAAACTTAGCTCTTTCGTTACCAGGAACAACAGAGAGAGCCTTCAAAACATTCCAACACCTTTCCATCACAGCATAACATTTCTGGACACTACTTGTATTTCCTTCGCTCATAAATTTATCATATCTACACTGAGATTATTCAGACTTCCAGGCCAGGGATGAGGAGGGTTCCCTTCCTTCTGGTCAAGTGAAGGATGCAGACAGACAAATAGATAAGCATGTTATCGACACTCTCCAGTAGCATTCTCTACCATTGACACCTCTTAAAGAGAGAAATGCATGGTATCCTGTCTCAATGGGACTGCAGAGGAAGTAAGTTTTGGGGTACAGGACCAAGAAGTTACCAGAGAGAAGGAGGTGTCTTCATCTACCCCTTAGTTTAATATATTTAATGATATTAATATACAATTATATATGAGTTATCTTTATGTTTATACTAATGCTGGCATAGAAAAATAATTGGGCTTATTAACATTTTTTATATAGAAATTCTAAATTGGGGGGCCAGGGATACAGCTCAACAGTAGAGCATTTATCTAGCCAGTAGAAACTGGATTTAGTCATAAACACCACAAAATTAAGAAAGCTCAAGAAAAGCAAGCAAGCAGGAAATCCTAAATTTATTTGTATTTATTTTGTGTGTGAGTTTTGTGTGTATGTGTACATCCAGGTATACGTGAGTGTAGAAGACAGGAGCTAACATCTGGTGTCTTCCTCCGTCTCTCCTTACCTTTTATTTCGAGGCAGGGTCTCTCACTTGAACTCAGAACTGGCTGATTCAACCTTCTAGCTAGCCAGCTTGGTCAGGGATTCCTTGTATGGTGGTATGAATATGCTTAGCCCAGAAAGTGGCACTATTTGAAGGTGTGGCCTTGTTAGAAGAAGTGTGTCACTGTAGGCATAGGCTTTAAGATCCTTGTCCTAGCTAACTGGAAGCCATTCTTCTTCTGTCCGACTTTGGATAAAGGTGTATAACTCTCAGCTCCTCCAGCCCCACATCTGCCTGGACATTTCCATGCTCCTGCCTTGATGATAATGGACTACACCTCTGAACCTGTAAGCGTCAATTAAATGTTGTATTTTATAAGAGTTGCCTTGGTCATGGTGTCTGTTCACAGCAGTAAAACCTTAAGACACTTTGTCTGTACCCTCATGGTGCTGGAATTCCTTGCAGGCTGCCACTTCCACCTGGCATTTACCTAGGTGCTGGAGATTCAAACTTTAGTCCTCTCATATGTATAAGAGGCATGAAACTATTTCCCCACCCTCCCTAAATTTCTTCTTCCAAGACTCCTGTTATTTTAATAACAAGAACACAACCTCTCTAATAAAGCAGACTGATGGTTTCATTTGGCCAGTATCTCTGTATGGGTCTTCCAGCCAATAAATAATCACCTCTTGGTGTTTTTAGGCAAATGCAGTTAGGGTAGACTTCAGGAATAGACTGTGTCTTTTTGATGGTATTGGAACTCCAAACTCGTGTTGGGGAAAACTGTACTAGATAGTCAGGGCATATCTGTGGTCATTGTTCCACAACGGCATCTGTCTTTCTACACCCCAAGGTGAAGGTCCACTCTTGAAACAGATGATAATTCTCTGGACTCTTTCAGAAGCAGACAGCATTTTTCTAGAATCTTCTATGGTGATTCTGGAGAGGCTCTCCTCTGCTGTGCCTCCTCAAGGAAGCCTCTTGGACTTTCTGTATTTGACGTTTCATTGGTCAGCAAATTTAATTTCTCTTAAAGCATATGTCAGACTTTTTTTTTCAGAAAACTATTTAAAAAGAAAGGAAGGAAGAAATAGAGGGAGAAAGGGGGAGAGGAAGGAAGGGATGGAGAGAGGCAAGAAGATAAGGAGGGAGGGAGGGACAGAGGGAGGGAGGGAGGACACCATTACTCTATGGTTGTTGGCCCTCAACAAGGTGAAGATTCACTTTTTAGTAAAACCCTTGATAATTTCATCTTCATTTGCCAGTTTCTGTCTGTTCACCTCGCCAAACAAGCCAAAGCTTACTTTGCTTCATTGGCCTCGATTTTGACACAACCAGAACTCCTAGACAGTAAAATTTCATAGACATTTTTTAAAACCTTTTTTTTAAATTCTTGGCTCATTTACATTTAAATATCTTCCACAGCATGAAGTTTAAGCATTTACACACGGGTGACACTCTCCTTACCATCCATCAGGTCAGCTGTGGAATCTGAGCCCCAGGCTCTTAATGTTCTAGGCGGTCCTTACTGGCCATGGAGCGGGCACTGCCCTTTCCCACATCCTTTTAGGATGGAGGCTTTGAACTGCTTCTCATTATGGTTGCACTGCTTTCAAAAGGAAGCCACAGAATGCCCTTTCTCTCCTGGAGAGATCTGTTATTCCATGAAAAGTTTTATTTTATCGTTTGCAAATAATTACCATTTACTTCCCAAAAGAATTCCCTGTGAGGTTCTCTTTAAATATTGATAAAAATAGAATAACGGATTCCCGGATTCTGCATCACACTGGTCTTTGTAACACAGGGGGGAAAGCACAAAAGGAGGACTTCACACTTGAGAGACAAACTGATAACACTGATTTTTCCGCCTTGTATTGGAAGGGTCTTTCCAGAGGCTGCGACAATGGAAATAGGACTTTAAGTTTTGGTTCTAGTTTCCCAGGTCACTCAGTGATGGTTGGGTTGGTGAAGAGCAAACTCTTTCCAGATGGGACTTCCTACCTGGAGAGTGGCAGGAGATGGCTCAAAGGGCTCAAACCCAAAATCACATCAAGCCAGAAGCAGACCAAGGGGTGGCAGTTTCTAAAGGTTCTGTTTCCAAAAGCTCAAAGGCTGCAACTAGGTGATTAAAACAATTTTCTTTATGTTGTAAAACAATGGAGGACCCCAAACTATAACTGTTTTCTGCTTAGTAGGATGTGGAGGGAGAGCCTGGGGAGCAGTGGGGTGAAGCACAAGATGGATCTGTGCTAAAACTAGGATGAAACAGGGTTATTCTGGGCAGTTCAACCGAGAACGTCAGTATGGCCCTAAGTCACTTCCTTGTCCGTCCGTGTGAGGAAACACTGTGTCTGTTTATGGGTAGTGGTGGTGTTTAACTTTTTTAAAAGGAAGTTGATTGGGAAGATGACTGTTAAGATGTCTTCTTCACATATATGAAACTACTCAATATTTGATAGTCGCATATACACAATGATAGTGTGCTCAGAAGTGGCTAGGGCCGGAGGCAGTGAAGAGTTCCGATTCCCAGCCGATGCCAAGGTCCCACCAGCTTATCGCTGTCATCTTGCTTAGCGAGCTGTAGCCTCCTGCTGGTACATCTTATATCTTAGTAGTCACCTATTTGAGAACTTGAGAAATAATGGTCTCATCCACTAGAACAAGGACTGTTTCTGCAGACAGGGTCTCACTGTTTAACCTAGAAGTCACTAAGCAGACCAACATGGACTTGAACTCACACAGATCCTCTTGCCTCTGCCAAGTGAGTTCTGGGATTAAAGGTGTGCTATGTGCCACAGCAACCCCCTAGCCCGAGGACTTTCGGTTGTTTCAGAGTGCCTTGGTATGCCGTCATTGATACCTCTCGGTTCTCTTGTTTCCTGTGAAGCCCCTGAGCAAGTGATGCTCTTCTCCATGAGAAAATACAAAGCACTTGAAGGAAGGAAGAGTTTATTTTGGTTCAGAGATTAAGGCTACAGCCCCTCTTGGCAGAGCAGGAGCTTGAGGTAGCAGTCACACTGAATTCCAAGTCAGGGAGTAGAGAGAGATGCATGCAGCTCGCTTTCTCTGTCTTGTGAAGCCTGGTAACTTAAGCCATGGAATGGTGCTACCCAAATGATCTTCTCTCCTCAGTTAGCTCAGCACAGGCACAGCCTCATGGACATGCCCAAAGGCTTGTTTCTATGGTGATTCTAAATCCCCCAATAGACAACCAAGGTTTCCCATTCCAATGCCTCTTTGAGCACATGGTGAGAAGCCTTGTGGGTGTTGTGATGAAATGGTCTTGGCTGTGCTGCAGCCTCTCAAGGGACCCTGTCCCCTCAGCATCTCTGCCTTCCTTATGCAAATAACTATCTTTGAATCTTTTTTTAAAAAAACACTGCCCTTGTCCAGTCACTCTCTGGGAAGGGAGGGCTCAAAACGAGCTCGTGTGTGTGTGTGTGTGTGTGTGTGTGTGTTGAGTGTGTCGAGGGGGTGGGGAGGAAACAAGCCTTAGCTTGATTGATTTTTACATTTGTGTCAAAACCAGGATAGAAAGCCATGCCAAGATTTCACCAAAATCTAAACTCACTGGGATCTCAGCACAATAGATCTAATTGGTTTTCCTCAGTGTCCTTGAGACATAGCTTTGGTAGTGAGCATATCAGGGAGGACTCTGCAGTAAACATGTCAGATAGTCTCTCAAATCCTTTAAATCTCTGTCTTAGACTGTCTTCTGCAGAGACCTCCAGTCAATCTAGGGCTTTAAGTCTTCCGTTTGACGCCCTTAGTTTGCTTATGCAAGGATTCCTCGCTTCTTTACCTCAATGCACACTTCTCTTTTCACCTGCTACAGTAATTATTAATATTAGCACAGCACACATGTACAAGGTTGCCCTGTGTGTCAGATGCTTTCCCATGATTTCTAATCACATGTGAAAAATGATGCCCTCGTGATTCCCAATCCCATGGGCCCTAGAGTTCATTGTTAATGAAAAGTGGATGAGATAAATTGGGCAAGTGGATTAGTAATATTTTAAGATTTATCTATTTCTGTATGTGAGTGTGTGTGTGTATACACTCAAGTGCACACATACACACATGCACATAGGTACCCATGGAGGCTGGAAGGGATATAAGATCCCCTGGAGCTGGAATATCAGGAAGTTGTGAGCTTTTAGACCGGGTGTTGGGATCTGAACTCAGGACTATTGGAAGAGCACTAAGTATTCTTGGTCGCTGGGCCATCTCTCCAGCCGTATATAAACTAGTTTGATGATGTGGATTTAAACCAACATGAAACCATTGGATGACTGTGGCCTGTGTGTATGTATGTGTTGTGCTGATGGTAGTGATTATGTAGCAGTTGTGTTTACAGACTGACTGTGGGGAGAAAGGAGAGGAAAGGGAAGGGGGAGGGGAAGGGAAAGGGAAGGAAAGGAAAGGAAGGAGAGATGGAAACAATACCTCAGAGGCCTTTTCAGAGTCTGGAAGCATTGGTTGGTATTCTCAGGATGTGTAAGACGACATTTCACACAGACTAGTCTATGGGTGATGATGGAGCAACAGGTAGAACTGGAATTTAGGCAAACTAAACAGTGAGGTGTGGCTAAGAGGCCATAGATAGATGCCTGCCTTTTCACTCCATCCACCACTGAAGAATCCATAATATGAGAGTGGCAGGGGTTGGAGGCAGGTTCATCACTTAAGAGTGAGTACTGCTCTTGCAAAGGAGCTGAGCTCAGTCTCCAGGGCCCAAGTCAGACAGCTCAAAACTGCCTGTAACTCCAGCTCCCAGGGACAGGGTGCCCTCTTCTGGACTCCACAGGCACAGCACACAAGTGTACAAGCCTATACTCGCACATCATAGAAACAAAAAATAATTTTTTAAAATAGACTATGTGAGTCTAGTGACCACAGTGCATGGATGGTCCCACTCAGAACACTTTCAGTCTTGTGGATGCTGTAACCATGACAACAGGATCACACATAAATCAGGTCTCCCCTGGGCAAACCTGCATCTCTAATTATGTATTTTTATGGCAATTTCAAACCTTCCTCCTCTTCCACTAACTAAAGTATGTCAGAGCAGGGGTGAGAGAGGTATTATGGGATAATTTATGGTAAAGGAAAGAAAGATGGGAGTAGGAGTTACTTGCAAGCCATGGATTTCAACAGAATAAGTTTCCTATAAGACAAACAAAGTTGAGTCCTGGCTGTGTCCAACCATTGTCTAAAGTACCAAGGCTCCCACCTAGAATATTGATTGTTTTTTCTCATCACTGTGACTAAATGCATGACAACCAGAAACTCACCGAGGAGGAGGAGTTTGTAAGAGTCCATCGTAGAGGGCAAAGAACAGCAGAGATCACGATGACCGGTGTGTGCAGCCAGGCATCCCATGTCTGAGCAGGCCTGGAGAAGAGCATAGTGAATGACACTTCAGCCTTGTCTCTTCATTTTGCCCTTTCATTGTGTCCAGGATCCCAGCCCATGAGGTAGTGCCACCCATGCTCTGACTGAGTCTTCTTCCCCTTAGCTAATCCCTTCAGGAAATGCCCTCTCAGAGGTGAGCCTCCCAGGTAACTAAATCCTCTCAGGACAATGGGGAAAAGAAGCAAGCAGGCTTGAAATGGAAAGGGTTAGGTTGAGGTTTGATGGTGGTGGTGGTGGTGGCGGCACTGCATTAGTGGTTGTGTTTGTTTAAAAATCAGAATGGCTGAAAGTAAAGTCAGGCAGGAAATACTGATGGTTAGGTCTGGTAAAGTCACCATGGCATGGAGTTTGGGAGTTTTGCTCTCGCTTTTTATTTCACTGTGAGAATTTGAGAGAAAAACCATAGAGCATTTATTCAGTTAAGGAGAGAACACAGAGACAGATTCCAAGAGATGACACTGAAGTGGAGAAAGAGGTTCAGAATGAAATTCATTCAAATTTCATTGAAATTTCATTCAATTTCAGAATGAAAGAAACAAGCCACTCGAGTGTATATAGAAAAAAATAAGAATGTGAGAGTTACATTCAGCTCTTTCCCTGGGGTTAAAATGTTAGCTGCCACCGCGAGTTATTGAACAGTGTGGTATTTATGGAGTGCCCTTTGAATGTGGCATGCTGAAAAACACTGATTTTTCTGGTGGAAACTACTTAGGTCAGAGAAATTTAACTTTTTTGATAGCTTGGATCTCTTACACAAGGACTTGTTCACTGTAGAACGCCATGGCTGTCAGAGGCTGGCTTCAAAACCTGGCACCCTGCTATCCACCTCCTCAGGCCCTTATGTGTCATTCTCATACATCATGGAGGCTGTGGGAGGAAATGATGGCCATACTGGCTCCAATCTCAGAGACAACAGCAGGAGAACATTAAGCCAGGGAGCTTGCTGGTCTACCCATCCCGAGAGGCAGGTAGGATAATGAGTTGAATCCGTTCTGTGCTAAAGTCACCATGCTGTGTGACTCTTTCATAGTTTAAAAACTCCCAAGGCCGGGGAGTTGGAGATGCCTCAGTCAGTAGAACTCTTGTTGAGCCAGCATGAGGATCTGCATTTAGAACCCAGGTAAAAAGCTGGGTGAGTCACCAGTGTGGAACCCTAGTTCTGTGAGATAGGAGTAGAGACAGATGACTCTACCAAAGCTGTCAGGCCTGTTAGCCTGGCTCGACTATAAAATTCCAGACCCATGAGAGGACCCTATATCAAACAAAAGGTGTGTCTTCAGAACTGTATCTGTGCCCCATGGACCCCCCTCACCACCACAGACTCACATCATTATTTTGGGGGAAGGGCACAGAGGACAGTCCTAGGGATTAAAGCTAGCACCTTGTAAGTCCTACAAAAGTGCTCACGTCTCTACAGATTTTATTATTTGGCTGCTTATTTGATTGTTTATTTCAGACAAGGTCTCCCAAAGTTGCCCATGCTGGCCTTGAACTCAGTGGCCAGGCTAACCTTGACCTTTGACCTTTTCCATCGGCCCTCTGTGTAGTTGTAACTAGAGGTAAGCACCTCCAAGTGAGACTTGTCACTATTTTCAGAACAATTTAAAATACTCCTTAAGGACAATTGAATCAGAATCCAGTTTGGATCTTTTTCTCTGCACTTCCCCTTATCCTTCACTAGATGGCGTTCTGAATCAATCCATAGCCTCTGTGCCAGTGTTCCGGTCCAGGGAAAGTAGAAGATGCAGCATCCCTCCCCGACTGACTTGCCTTTCCCCATCTCCAGATGAGTAAACATCTTTGCATGTTACTGAGCTTTTGGTAGGCCGTCCTTGTAAATACTTTTGAGGTGGCTCTAACGGGAAGCATTTTGAAGTCATAGAATAGTTCTGTGTGATTGGCAGGAAGTTTGGAGAGCCCCATTATTACTGACCCCAGCCTTCTAGCCGGTTCGGTGAATCAGGATCAGATTCATTCACAGTTCCCATAAAGGAGACAGTCAGTCAATCCTAACCGCTTGGATTTTAGGTAGAAAGGACAAATAGATGAAATATAAAATAGACTAACTCTGGGAATGGAGAGATGGCACCATATCAATCCTCCAGAAAACCAGCTCCCCATTGGTGTCAGGAGCTCACAGCTGCCTGTAACTGCAGCTCCAGGAAGCTAGAACGCCCTCTCCTGGCCTCTGAGGTTACCTGCATTCATGTGGAGAATATATATATATATATATATATATATATATATATATATATATATATGTGTATATATACACATATATATGTATATATATATATATACACATACATATATGTGTGTGTGTGTGTGTATGTGTGTGTGTGTATGTATGTGTGTGTGTATATATATATTCCTCTGAGTTCACCTGCACTCATGTATATATACATGAGTATATACATGTATATACTCATGTATATGCATGCATATACAGAGACACAAATGCACATAAATTTTTTAAAAAGAGATAAATTTGTGGAAGTGATTAAACCCTGCCTTTATTTGACTATTTTATCCACATTCCATGCCTAGAACTTTCCTTTCAAAACAAATGATAATATAATTTTTTAAAAATACCCACACATTAATTTGATTTGTAAAAATACGACAGAGGCTACCTTTTCAGGAGAAATTGGATTTGAAGGTTTTTGCAAAGAAAAGAAAAAGTCCAAAGAGATGTATGAATTGACATGACTTTATTCCTTACCAGAATGAATAAGAGTGTGTGCTTCCAATTCAATTTAATTCTGCATTCCGCTTCCTCTCTCCTTCCCTTCCTTCTTTATTATTCAGCTAGACAAACACATTATCATCTTGACAGATCTGTGCAGAGCTGACTCATTCATAGCTGCCAGTAGTCAAGGAGACTGGAGTGTGTGTGCATGTGTGTGTCTATCTGTCAGACTGTGTCTGTGAGTGTGTGTGTCTGTCTTTCTGACTGACTCTGTGTGTGTGTGTGTGTGTGTGTGTGTGTGTGAATGTATGTATATGTATGTGTGTATGTTGTGTTCGAGGTCTAGAGAATTATCTATGGAAAGAAATTTCAGACCATCTAAGAGTGTAGATGCTAAAATCCTGGGAGGAAGGATGACTTGCTTATGACTGTAGTCTGTCTGTCATCATAAACACAACAGATCACTATTGATTTGTCTCATAACCTGTTTGTCATGTGACTCACTCATCCCTGTGGCAATGAGCTCCATCTGAGGAGCAGAAGAAGCCCACAGGAACCTGAAAGGCATCTGCTATAGACATACATGTGTTCTCAAGCACACACCATGTACATGCTACCAAAAATAGCCTGAGGGGATGGAAAGTGGAACCTTTTTAACCCAAGTTGTATTCTTTCAGAACAGAATGTTTCAGGATTCTTCTGTCTTTCAATGTTCAAACATATTATTGTAGGAGTCTGGAAATATAACTCGGTGATTAAGAGCAGTGCTCACTGCTCTTCCAGAAGACCCTAGTTCAATTCCCAGCACCCAGATTGGTTGGCTCACAACTGACTGTAGCTCCAGTTCTGTGGGACCCAACACCCTCTTCTGGCCTCTCTAGGCACTTGCACACATATGGCATATACACACATGCACAGAGGCACATAAGTAAATCTTTTTAAAAATCTCATACTATTTTATTTCCAGTCCCCTGCAATGATGGCTGCTAAGAACATCAAAAAACACAGCACCACATTTACAGAAAATCCTTCTGGTAACATGATAAATCTAGCTCATTCCACCCCCCACCCCCACCCCCTCATCATTTCAATGTTCACTTTTTTCCTTCATCCCAACTGAATGGTTGTTTTAATATATTGACCTTCCTAACTATAGGAAGTCTGATGGGCAGGAACTAGAATCTCTCTCAGATGAGGGAAGAGTAAAAAAGAAAATGAGAAATCTACTCACTGTCCAAGGATGAGCCTCAAGCTATTTTCCAAGCCCTACCCCCGTGAAAGTAGAGCCCTTGAAAACTATGTGCCTGCCCCCTGACTCTTTCTGCTTATTTAACATGGAGGTTCCCATACTTGGATCAATTAGCTAAAATGAATTTCCAGGACCAAAGGCTTAGTGATTGTAGGACTCAGGGCTTTCAATGACTAGATTCTGAAGTCAAGACTTCCATCCCATCTCCATGTAAGACTAATACTACCTGTATACTTCACAGGATTACCCGTGGGCTGTCTTCATTAACAATGTCAAACCTCATTGTTGGTGAATTAGGGTAACGAGTGTTGAGTCCAAGAAGCCTTGCCTACCCTGCAAATGATGCCTACTGCAAGAACTACTGTTCTGTTGCCATAATAAAACATCATGACCTAAAGCAAGTTATAAAAGAAGTTTGTTTTATGGTTCAAAAGAGACAGTCCTGAACAGCTCTGGAGGAGGCATGGCAGGTGTAGGAAGTTGAGAGATCCCATGTCCATCTACACAGGAAGCAGAGACAGAGAACAGGAAGTGGGCCAGGCGACAAAATCTTCGAACAAGGCTCCCTTCCTAAACAGTCCATAACCTTCTCCCAAATCAGTCTCAAACAGGAGCCAGTGAGGGACATTTCTCATTAGAGCCCACAGCACCCTCTCCGTATGCCATGATCTAAATCTCTTCAAGCTTAACAGCCTGTTTTGCTTAAGTCTGTGTCCCTGTTTCTGCTCATATCATTTGCGGAATAAGTGTTTATACCTGCATTAAGGTCATATGAGGGACTTGATAATGTGTCATGTCAGCCATGGAAAGAAAGTAGTTCTTAAAGACTTGGGCCATTCTTTTGCACAAGAGGAAAGGGGAGAACACGGGGAAGCAATCTCAGTATCTTGGAAACAGTACCATTTTGGGTGCTTGGTCACACCAAGGGAAAGCTGGCTACCACAGATCCTGAGCAGACATTCAAGAGAACACAGAGCAACACATGAGGTCATGGCTTGGGGAAAGAAGGTGAAAACCCCTGTCAGTCAGATCAAGCACAAGACTGACCACCATTTAAACACCAGAGCCGCGTTATACAGCAGGGAGTACTCAAGCTTTTTGTTCTAATCTTTGTCCATGTAGGACAAAGCTGTGATGAGCAGTTCTAGGAATTTTACAAACTGGTGCAGAATGCACCAATTTTCTATCATTCAGAATGTAAACAGGATTTCCTTAATCACTTCTTTACACTCTTCTGAAATAAAGTCTCTCCTTGAGCCGGACGATCCCCCCTTTAGCTGAGTTGGCTGGTCAGAAATCCTCAGGGAGCCTCCTGCCCCTGCTCCCACTCCTCCCACCTCCCCCATCCCCCAGCACTGAGATCACAAGTACACTGTCCCAGTCCCACCTTTACGTAGGTCCTTGGGTATTGAACTGATCGAGCAGCAAGCACTTTGCCCATAGCATCTCCCAAAGGCCACACTCAAGAGTTTTCACTTCCTGTAAGGTCCCCTCTCTTCCTCCCACTTCTCTCTGCCTGGGCTATCCCTGTGTAATTCCTTCCAGCAACCAGCCCCAGCCCATCTTCCATGTGTTTGTATTTCTGTTTGGAGTGAGAGTCCAGAAATTGTGAACAATCCTTATAGAAGTAAACTCCAGTAAGATGATGGCTTCTCCATTCTCTTCCAATCAATGTGCTAGTCCATGACACGTCTGTGGGATTGCATCTCTCCTCTCTGTTTGCTCTGGTTATAAAAACAGAAGCCAACATCTCTTGAAATGAGGCCTAGTAATATACTTTTCAATTTCCTTTTGAAAGAAAGACTGACCCCTTTGTGAGCCCAGAGATGAAAGTGGCCTGTTTAATGCAGATGTGTCTGACCATTCATCCTGGAGGTCAGTGAAGCGGGAAGAGGTATCAAAGATACTCCCCAAACTGGGTCAGAGCTGTGTTAAAAGATGAGAGGATTATTTCAGGAATCTTTACAATAATCCATTCACCCAGGTTGAAACAATTTATGTAGTGTTTTCGGGGCGCTGTCTGGAAAGATGAATTAGCCAGCCAGAGCTGCCTATGGCCTCCCCTTCAGATTCCATTTTTAGGACTTCATTCAGAAGAGCCCATTATTTTAGAAGCTAAGTAAAAAGCAGTCCTAAAGTACAGTTTTCATCATTTTCCTGCCTGTTTCTGAACACACTAAAAAAAATGTAATCCAAAATTATATTTCCCACTTCAATGCTTGAAGAAAGAATGAGGGCCTTAGAGATTGACTTAAAACGTATACTTCCCATGACATTCAAACCTTAAGGAAGGCAAGGAAGTCACCTTCAGTATGTGCTGAGGTTTGCTTGGGTGGCATATTGGGTTAATACATGTTAAACATGAAAAGCTTCCCTCCACATAAGATCAGAATAGGCGAGGAGCACCCGCAGTGTCTGCTGGGAGTTTACATGGTTCTGGCCATGGCAGCAATGGTGGGAGACACAGGCCTTAAAATATGTAAAAAGAAAAATGCTAAACGTGTTTATGATAGACTGTAATTGTGTGTCTGTAAAAAGGAAGGGCCAGGAGAGAAAATGCCCTTCAGAATTCTACCATCATCAACAGACAAAGCTGATGGCTGAAGGCACTTTCTTACCTAACAAGTAATAACCAGAGGTGGGAAGTCGGAGTGTCCAGCAGAAGGCAGTTCTTCAGTCCAAATGACTAGATTACAATAATTTTTAATATATACATATATATATTATGTATTATTATAATGATAACTATTATATATTATTCTATAACTAAGAACTAACTTAAAGAAAGTACTTTTAGTTTTTTGTAAACTTTTTGGGTTTTTTAAAACTTTCCATTGATTCATTGTGAACCATGTAACCCAATTCCACTCATCTCCCCATCCCTCTGTGTCTGCTCCCGGTCCTTGTAACCTCCCCACAAAAGAAAGCATAAATGAATGGATGGAATGGATGGATAGATAGATAGACAGACAGACAGACAGACAGACAGATAGATAGATAGACAGATAGATAGATAGATAAAAAAATAAATAGGCAGGTATATCTCTGCGTTCAAGGCCAACTTGGTCTACAGAGCAAGTCCCAGGACAGCCATGGCTATGCAGAGAAACACTATCTTGAAAAACTAAAAACAAATAAACAACAACAAAAAACACTTAAAAAAAAAGACAACCAAAGTATCTCATGGTGGAAACTGTAGTGTGTTACAGTGTGTCACACAGTATACCATTTTGCCCAAACAGCTTTACTTGCAAACAATCATTGCAATGAGTCACTGGTTTGGTTCCAGGCCTCTGGCTTCTGCTACACCACCAGTACTGGATCCTCACTGGGAGCCCTCTCAGATACCCTGTTGTTGCCCTACATTCTGCCACGTGACTGGTTACCTGTGCTCACGAACCATGTGTCCCTCCCGTTACATCTTCCTGGTGAATCTCCTGCCAGGCTCTATTTCAGAATCTTTTCTCTTTTCAGGATGCCCCACCTCTATTTCCTGCCTAAGCCATAGGCCTCTGGTGGTAACATGGGCTGCAGATATCTGACATCAACACAGACCCCTGCTGTTGCGGGACTATGGGCCCAGACATGGTCCTTTGTGGCAGTCTGGGCTAGGACTTCGCCATGGCCTTAGGTGGCAGTGTAGGCTACTCACAAAAGGCTGTTCCTCACCTCCTCACATCCCCAGCTCTGCTTCTCTTCCTTTCCTGTCTCTCCACTACACACTTCTGCCCCTGCTGTGCTGAAAAGACAGTACCTAAAGATGGAAACTGTAGAACTTTTAGGCCAAAACCAAAAATATGAACTTAATGTACAGGGTACAATTTCTTTTTCATAAGTTGACACCTATAGCCATTTTTTAAAATTTTATCACATTTATTTGCTCTCTCTCTCTCTCTCTCTCTCTCTCTCTCTCTCTCTCTCTCTCTCCCTGTGTGTGTGTGTGTGTGTGTGTGTGTGTGTGTGTACAGTTGCCATAATGCATGTATGGAAGTCAGAGGACAACTTGCTCTCCCCACCTCTGTTGGTCCCTGAGACTGAACTCAGGTCACCCGGCTTGGTGGCAGTCACCTTTTCCTGAGGGCCATTTTACCTGTCCATAAATGTTGCCATTTTTAATAGTCATTTCTGCTCGATATTGTGTGGGTCAGGAACCTAGAAAGAAGCAACTTAAGGAAGGCTTTATTTTAGCTCATGGTTTGAGGGTGTCATCCAAATGGAACCATATTCACTCCTAAGTTGCCAGGCAGAGGTATCGTATTTAATACCATGAAGAGCTTCAGTTGCTGTTAGTGGCTTGCTGGCATGGAATAAATTGGTCACCAAAAATCTCAGCACACGGATACCTCACTTCAAGTGATGGAGGCAGATGCCAGCCATTCTCAGGAAGTTGACTGAGCCTCTCCATTCTTCTTAGCACCGTCCTCAAATGGTCCTTCTCTCCCTGAGGTTTGCTTGCTTTCCTGGAGCTTGACCCCAGGGCTCTAAACCACATCCCCAGCTCTATGGGTGAGATTTGAATTCTACCCTTAGGGCACTCACCCATCTATTATATCAGGCATCAATTTGGAGAGATAAGTCTTATCTGTGCTCAAATTGCCAGGAGAGTTCAAAGAGATACTGGGCCATCGTCCCCAGGACATGGGGGAAGTGAGAGTTTGTTTTTGTTTTCTCTCCAGAGGAGAGACTGTTTCTGAGGGATCATATTAAGAATCCTTGAGAAACATAAAAATCCTCTTCCACTCTCAGCCTTCCTCTCCTGCTGATGCTTCAATTTAGTTATTTACTGTGGTCCACAGCAATGCTAGTCAGTCGTGGGAAAACCAGGAAGGACCCAGAGCATCAGAGCTGTCACTTACTGAGAAGTGGCATTGACCATGGACACTTGGACACTGGAGACAATGGAATTCTTCTATGGGTTGGGTTATGTCAACACCTGTGGGTTATTCAATGTCCTGATCTTGGGAACACTAAAGGCAAGTAGCATTCCACAGTCATTGAAGCCATCTTAAATGGTTGTGTGCTGTGTGTGTGTGTGTGTGTGTGTGTGTGTGTGTGTGTGTCAGAGGTCAATGCTGGATGTCTTCCCACACTTTATTTTTAAGCAGAATCTCTCTCTCTCTCTCTCTCTCTCTCTCTCTCTCTCTCTCTCTCTCTTTCTCTCTCTCTGTCTCTCCTCTCTCTCTCTCTCTCTAACTGCAGAGCTCACCAAGTTGACAATACCAGCCTGCTACCAAGCTTCAGAGATCCTCTTGTTTCTGCCTCCCATATTCTGAAATTGTGGGCACACCCCACCTCAGTTGTTTTTTACCTGGATCCAATCTTAGGTCCTTGTGATATTTTGTGGTAAGCACTCCACCATCCCCCTAGGCTCCGGCATGCTTTCCCAAGCCCCTGTGCCATGCTTCCTACCTCTGCTGGAGTTTACTAAGATACACTTCTCTTCTCAGTGCACAAAGGACAACTATGAACATGGCTGAAATGTGGGTGTTGGCCCCAACAACTCTTAGGCTGCCATTAGCTCAACTGGCTGCTGGAACACAAACGAGTATTAAGCTTTGCTTTATAGAGGGCATAAACTGTTTATTGTGTCCATTCTTCAGCTAAAGCTTTTGGTTCAGTTTGGTTTGTTTTTATGACTGTTCATTTTAGCTGGCCTCAAATATATGACTGACATTAGGTTTATTGGAACGTCTGCCGGAGTTGTCTCTATGGTGTAAACACCACGTGAACCTAATAACTGCCTCCTTCAGACGCTATGACTCTAAACTCCTAATTTCGGGACTTGCTCACTTGTGTTAGAAAACGCCTGAATGGAACGGACAGTTCTTTTCAATGGAAGCACATGTTATTCTAACTTTTCAGATGTACTCGGGGAGAAATTAGGCTAAACACATTCATAGTTGGAAGAGGCGTGTCTAGAGGCAATGTAGCCTTTTCCTTCCTGTTCTGCCAAGCTGAATCCATTTTTTGGATGCATATGATTTCATGGACTACTGATCACCAATTTTATAACATTTAAGCTTGAGAGACTTACAGGGATATATCTCAACTCTAAATTATGGGGCGGGGCATCAAGGCAAGTACACTATACAGAGGAGCAGGACAGGTAAAGAATTAAGACAAGAGAGATGTTAAGACACAGGCAGCAGATACATTGGAGGGAGAAAATTGACTCTTCAAGGATTCAGAATGAAAGTGCTCACTGTTTTCTGGGGCATGTTTAAGTAGGTTTTATCCTTGAAAAACAACCTGACTAACTTCTCTGAAGGTCCCTGACTTTGAAATTTTCCTTTGTGGCAAATTGATGTAAGCAATTCAAGAGAAAATTTCACCCCTACCCCTCCTCTCTCAAGATTGCATTTCTTACCCAGAATGCCCTCTGATCACCATCTACCCCACCTCTGCTGCTGCTGAGGTCCCAGAAAGAATACTTTGTCATTCAGTGTCTCCCAAACTCATATGAAGTACATCTGAGCTCCTTAGTAAACAAACATACAGACCACCGAGCACATCCGTCCAAATCTAAATCCAGTGCTCTGACAGGACCTCAAGACAGGTGACTTGTATCTTCAAATACCTGCAGAAAACACCAACATTGTTTCTCAAGCTTCAAGTGATGAAGCTTCTAACAAGGTAAGTAGCAGATTACAGGGGAACTGGGGGACCTGGAGACACTTCTGAACTTGTGCTTCATGGCCGTCATTTCTTCACTCATAAAACAGGCCTATATGCTGACAATGTAGGCAAACAAAGACCTTTCTAGAAAACCATAGGAAGTTGTTCATATCCCTAATAAATTTCAGTGGTGTAGCACCATTAAGAACCATTGTCAAGGTGATCAATGATAGCCCAACTTCTACAGGAACAAGTGAACTCATGTTGTCCAGACTGGAGGAAAGTATGGAACCGGAGTGGAAGGTTGTGGAGTCCCTGCTCACGTTGGGTGTGAGATTCTGTGTCTAAAACCACTAAGGTGCAAAGGCTTTTACTAACAGTGAGATGCAGCAGATGCTTTGGGGAGAAGGAATCGATCCGAAGTTGTGGATGTCTCAGCGTTTCTGAAGATTCAAGTCTCAACAGATGCCCATAGAGGAAAAAAAAGGGGGCCAAGGGGGAGAAGAAAAGGTACAAATTAAAATTGGTTAAAAGCAAATTTATTTTAAGAAATGCATGGTGTAGTTCCTAATGTGAGTCCTTAACAGCTTTGGAGCACAATGACTTATCTTTTATATCCATTTTTTATCCATTTCATAAGTTACACTTTGACAAAATAGTATCGGTCCATTGTTGAAAGGCTGCCATGGTAATGCCTCATACCTCTGAAGTCTGTCTTTTCTTGTAGAAAAGGTATCTATATAGATAGATACAGACACAGACACACACGCACAGACACACACACACAGACAGACACAGACACACACAGAGACACACACACAGACACATACACACACACAGAGATACACACACA
>NW_021604620.1:7127388-7138710 GCF_004785775.1 Grammomys surdaster | reverse complement strand
AGACACATACACACACACAGACACACACACAGACACACACACAAACACACACACAAACACACACACAGACACACACACAGACACACACAGACATAGACACACACAGACACACACATACATACACACAGACACACACACACAGACACACACAGACAGACAGACACAGACACACACAGAGACACACACACAGACACATACACACACACAGAGATACACACACACAGACACATACACACACACATACACACACACATACACACACACAGACATACACACAGACACACACACAGACACACACACAGACATAGACACATACAGACACACACATACATACACACAGACACACACACACAGACACACACAGACAGACACAGATATAGCAAAAGTTATGTAAAGTTTTAAAAATGCTCAGACAAAGCATTATGAGACAAAAATAATAATAATTCTTCCAAAACTGCCATTGAGTTTGTTTTGTGTTGGCCATCCACTGCTGGGCATGGGACCTGTCCTCAAGCAGTTTGTATAGCCAGTGAGACTCCATTAGAGAAAACTTTTTTCCCTTTGTGACAGGTTATCAATTGTGATTTGTGTTTTCAACCTGCATATATGTGTCCACTATGAATCAATGTGCAGGGGCCCAAGGGGGTCAGAATTCCCTGACACTCTGAGAATGACAGATGGTTGTGAGCTGCTATGTGGGTGCTGGGGAAACAAACCTGGGTCCTCTGCAAGAGTGGGGAGTGCTCTTATGTGCTGAGCCACCTCTCCCAGCCTCTTGTTTTGATTCTTTTGAGACCGGATCTTATGTAGCCTAGAGGAGCCTTGAACTCTCGATCCTCCAGCCTCCATGCCCTGCACCCAAAGATACATATCCATGTTAGTTTTAAGTATGGACATGTTTTTTTCAAAAGAGATTTTCTAGATATGACCATCTTTCTTTATCAAAGGCTGATATCAAAGCTATTAGGCCAGTTGTTATCAAACGGCTACACTTGTCAGAGAGAGTCATTTTTTGGGTTTCGGTTTTGTGCTCCCTTCTGTTTACTACCTTTAAATACCTTACTACCTTGTGTTATAGCAGGATAACCACAGAATGCTGTTGAAATGACCCAATCATTGCTGGAACGTAATTTACGGGGGGGGGGGGGGACAGAAATCCTGTGGAAACAAGGAGAGGTAACCGTGCAGTGAAATGGAAGTGTCAGGATTCTTCTCCACTTAAGATGCGGGAAACGAGTGCACTGAGGCACAAGGAAAGAATTTGATTTACAATTTGAAGGAAAAGCTGAGGGAAAATAATTGAGAGCTGGAAAGCAATCTCGGCCCTGCCAAACTGCTTTCTGCCATATGTGCTCCATTTAGGCGTGAGACTCCTGGACTTACATTGTGTTTGTGCATATTTTTCTTCCCCTGTGAATATTCCATCCTGCCAGATTAGAACGGTCTCTCTGCTACCGCAAAAAGGGAGGATCCGTATTTCCCAGTATCAGCCTGTGCCTTGCAGCCTTGTAAAGGGAGAATGCTGGTGTGTTTAAGTGCAAAGGTAGCAGGTAATCTGACTGCTAAGGAAAACATTCCGGTCTCCACCCTGTAAACAGGTGGGCGCCTTTCAGTTAGTTGAAATGAGAGATGCAAAGCAGAAAGAACTGGCAAAATGTTCACAGTAACGACCGCTACATTTACGATGAAGATTTGTGCTGACAGATTCTGTAGGGTGTCGGCTGGGAGAGTCCTCTGGACTTTCTTACCCACTCCACATTTCTGGATAGCTGAGGCCTTTACCATGGGTCTGGTAGTAACTACTTCTAGGAATTAATCTTCGAGTTCACGGACAGGTTAATAAATTCCCTGTGCACTGTCAAACCCTCACTCTGCTCATTCTCTGGGACCCAGAGATATTTTATTACTTCTTCGTAATCTCAGAAAACCAGAAACCAACTTAAACTTAGGACGTTCGCTTTCCAATTCAAGAGCCTTGCCTGTGAAAGCCTATATGTTTTTCCACCTGATGCAAGAGCAGAAATTTAAACCTCCAGAACCTCTTTATATTAATACATATCCTCTTATGTCTACAGTTGACTGCATTAGAAAATATTTCTGCGGCTAGATGATGCCTCAGTAAGCAAAGATGCTTTCCACTAAGCCTGCCAAACTATGTTGGTTGGCGGAGGGAGAAAAAGGACTCTTACAAATTTGTCCTCTGACCTCCATCCATGCAGTAGTGGCATGCACCCTGCCTCCTTCCCCCAAATGAATAAACAAGATGTAAAAGAAGTTAAAAGCGAAAAATATTTCTGATTTGCTTACAATATTTCTGCTAAGCTGTGTCAGCCCGACAGATTCACTTTGATACTGGCTTCACTGAGCCTTGGGACTGTACTAAGCTCGCTGTGAGTCCTGAATGCCTTCCACGGGTGGAGCAGGAAATGTCTTTTTTTTGGAGAGAAAAACTGAAGCACTGAAAAGTGAGCTGGCACAGACAAACAAAATTAGGCCGAAGCCACGAGTACAGGGAGTGTGAGCTGATTTGCGCCGTGGAACTGCAAGCTGATAGAAAGGGCTGAAAGGGGCCGTGATCCTAAAATCATCCACAGGACCACACGCTGCCAGCTTTCAGGCTCTCCTTGACAGACACATGAACCCCATGATCAAGGCCTTCCTAATACTGATCACTGCTGGCACCATGGTGGGTTTTCCCTCACAGCCTCAGTTAACATACAGGTAGCCAGTGACTGCTTTTTTGAACAGAATAAAAAAGAAATGTGACTTTATCACAAGCCTATGTAAGACTTGGCTCTACATTACCTGGTGACCAAATGGGGGGTTGTGACCAGATGTTAAGAGCATGTGGTGACATCTGAATGAGAAGAAGTCCGTGTTACATGTGTGAGCACCCACATACACATATGATGCATGCATATCCATGTACATGCATGTAAGCAGAGAAGCCTTCTATTTAAGTCCATGAGGGTTAATAAGCTAAGCATAAAATCCAAAAAAAAAAAATAACAGTTGCATAATCATGCAACATTTTCATTTGTGATTTATATTTCACATCGAATATTTTCCCATCATACTTGCTCAGCTATCTGCATTTCACTACATTTTATTTCCTCATCTTTGACAGAAAGGACGTCTGTTTTATTTTCTTGTGCACTGAGTGAGGCTTTCCAAATGCTTAAGTGACGCTTCTCTTCAGCAGAGGGCAGATGATGTAAGGCCCATTACCACCCTATAAAGTACACTCATTGAGACTCATCAGCACCGTTCAAGCCAGGCATGGCCATGAGCGCCTATAACCTCAGCAGAGACAGACAGATCCTGGGAGCTCATTGGTCAGCTGCCTAGCTGAAATGGCAAGCCTTGGTTCTGTAGGGTCTTGTGTCCTAGGTAGCTTTAACTGTCAACTTGGCATAGCCTAGAAAGGAGTCTCGATTGAAAGATCCTCCAGATCAAATTGAATACGTGTCGGGGAGAGTGTCCTGGTTGTTCATTGGTATAGAAGAGTCCAGTTCACTAGGGACAGCACCAGTTCCTGTCCAGGTTGTCCTGGGCTGTATAAGAAAGAAGCACCGGCACTCAAATGAACCAGCAAGCATGAAACCTTCATGGTTTTTGCTTCAGGTTCTGTTTGAGTTCCTTCCCTGACATCCCTTGATGATGGACTGAACTCTGTAAACTGGAGTGAACTCCTTCCTACCCAGAGTTGCTTTTGAGCAGAGTATTTAATCCCAGCATCAGAAAGAGATCTTGTAGAGTCTCTTGTGCCTGACTCTCTACATCTGCCAGTGGACATGCTGCCACCATCTCCCCATGGTACCAAGGGTGAACTTACACTGCTTAGCCACTCGACTTGGTATATATATGCTCTAAGTTCTCCGTGAATTATTGTTATGTCAGCCTTAGGACAAGACTGAGAGACACACCAGCTGACAAAAGAGCAGGTAAAGTGCTAGACCTCATGTTTGATCAATGTCCTCTCTCCCCTTGCAGGTGGCCCCAGCCATTAAGGAAAAAATGATGAAGAAGGGAAGTCTGATGCTGGGTTACCAGCCCCACCGGGGGAAGGTCAACTTCTTCCGCCAAGTGGTCATCAGCCCTCAAGTGAGCCGGGAAGACATGGACTTCCTGCTGGATGAGATAGACAGCCTGGGTAGGGACATGTAGCCATGGCTTCCATCTCCCCAGAGACACCACTCCTGTCTTGGGGAGGCTCACAGATCCCGTGTGTCTGAAGACACACTAGGTAGATGACAGTCCTGGTGTGGTTAGGAAACATGCCCACTCCCCCTCCCATGCCCCCCTGCCCAGAAAACCAAAATGCTAAGCAAATAGTCCTAAGGGCTCTTTGACTGCCTGCTGCTACTGCTTGTAGAATGGAGAAATAGACGTAATAAAAAATTATTCTCTCAAATATTATCCTTGGAAGCAACCCCGAGGAGGCTTTAGGCAGTGCCATGTGGATGGATACTGGATCGTAAGCTCTCATTGCTCTTTAAAGAACAAAGAAACACAACTTGGAGCTTACAGCAGTGAACCCCAGTGTGGCCCCTGTGCCACCAGCGTCAGCACCAGCGGGGACTTACTAAAAACACAATCTCCAGCCTTACCCCACACCACCTGACTCAGAAACTCTGGTTCCAACATCCTGAGTTTTAATAAGCCCAACAGGTGAGTCTGATGCACAATGAATTCTAAGAAACAATGGTCCAGGAAAAGCCTTTACAGATGTTTTGCCCCCTAAGAGATATGTGATATTTTAGGAGCCTCTCAGCCAGTCTTGGAAAACTACAGCTGCGGCATTTGTATTATAAATGTTCAGAGAGTCTGAAACATCCGAAAGGTGTCAAAAAGACACACAGACCACATCCTCCCTCTTCTCCCTCTCCCTCTCCCTCTCCCTCTCCCTCTCCCCCTCTCTCCCTCTCTCCCCTCATCCTCCTCCTCTCTCTCTCTCCATATATATATATATATGTCTCAAAGTGTGGGTTTGTTGTTCAGTCATGTTGTTCAGTCATTTTTCTACTAGTTAATCATGGAAACTCAATAGCTACAGTTCAGATCCCACTGTGCCTTTAGTGAGATATGGCAGTTTCTTGACTGATGGAAAATATCATTGAAGTCAGATAGTTTGCAATCCCATTATATTTGTGTGTGTGTGTGTGTGTGTGTGTGTGTATTCATACATTTACACACACACACATATATATGTATATATATATACATATATATATATGTATATGGAGAGAGAGAGAGAGAGAGAGAGAGAGACTATATAAGATTCTTATTGCCTAAAGATTTTATTGGGCTGAAATTTTTGTTTTAGAAGTTAAAATGAATCACAATTCTAATTCATCTTCCTTATAAATTAGGGTAAAAACCAAACCGTTTTGATCAGAGATTAAGAAGCATCAACCCATTTCTCCAAGCATACTATTGGGTGGGAACAAACGCTGCCTGTCTATGTGGGTCTCTGTCCCTCTTTTAGGTTTGGGAATACATTTCCTATTTTCATTCTTGGCTTTGTAGGGAATAGAATAAATTCCAGAAGTGAAGTCCAAGGTTGTGTAACATTCTCCTTCTCATACTCTGCACTGTCAGTTAGAGTGTTCAGTGGTCTATCTTGCACAGAGACTCTTGAATCAGAGACCTTGTCATGGCCGTCCCCTGTTGTTCCTGGAAGTGAATGATTAGCACTCTCTACACTCTCTCTGGAACCATCACCTTAGATTTATTTCTCAGGGTGGGGGGTGGGGGTTATTCTTGGCTAAGAACAAAGATGATCCAAGGAAGATGTGTAGATGAAGGGTGTATGTTGAGATTTGTCCAGGTGTGGTGCCATCACTTCATACTGGATCACAACTCCTAACATTTAAATCTCGAGAAACAGATGTGTACTGTGTAGTGTGCACTGGACATCTTCATTGTAGACTGCACGCTCTTTCACTGTCTTCACTCATCAAAGGGTATTTTCACTTCATTTGCTGAGTTTCTATGAACTCCCTGGCAGTGAAAGCTATCTGTACATGAATTGATTCTTTTTGCCTCTTAAAAATTGTTCTACGTAAAATGCTCCTAAGACTGATGCTTGAAATAAGTTGGATTTCATGAAATAAAAAGCTCTGTCAGCACTGTGTATGACTGACATTTATTTAAATGACAGTTCTATTTCTATAGATGATATCAATGCATTCCTAAGAAATGAACTGGATTCAACTGGAAATTTAGTTTAACAACTGAAGAGACCAGCAGTGTTCTGTCTTAGTCAATGCCTCCCACCCTCAACTGGAAAAGGTTGAATAGCAAAGTGTAGGTTTGTTGTTCAGTCATCTTTTCTACTAGATAATCATGGGAAACTCAAGAACCCAGCTTAGGTCCAGCATCCTTGGATGAGACATGGCAGCTTCTTGACTAATGGAAAATACCACTCGGGTCAGATAGTTTACAATCTCATTATTTTTGTTTGTTTCTTGAAATATTCAGAAAACACTATCAATCAGGTATCTAGCTCAGTGCTTAAAATAGTAACCATTTGAGAGGAAAGTGTGAGAGCTCACTTGTTATAACATTTGCCTTAAAAGCATTAAGACCTGAGTCAGATCCCTCAGAACTCGCAAAGAAAAGAGGCTGGATGTAGTGACCTGCCCTTGTAATCTAGCCCTGGGTGGACAGGGATAGTCAGATCCCTGAGCCAGTCAGCTACATCTACTTGAGACTCTATCTCAAACAACAGCAACAAACAAACACATAAATAATAAACAAAGTAATCAAGCTAAACCGAAGCATAGGCAGTGAATAGAATAGATGAGATTGTCTTTTAAAATCTTTATTCTAGAATTGCCAAAGACACACACAAGTCAAGTGTGGCAGGCAAGACAAATATAACTACCCCAAAGTCAAACTCTGCTGAGGATGGAACAGGAGGTCTTGTTTTAAGCTTCCTTTCAACACTGGCTTTCAATGAGCTAAGTTGCTGTGGGCTTTACAAGGTTGACTCATTGGAAGTTGCCAGACCCTTCCTGTTGTCAGGCTTCCTTGGAGAAGGCAACTGTCAACAGAGCAATCCCTCTTAGTGACAGGCTGGGCTGACATCATAGCAAGCTGGCTGGTTGCTCACCAGGCTGTGTACACTGGGGAAAATTCCTTCCAGGTGCATGGGCCACTCTTACTGAAGCTGCAGCACCTGCTCCAGAGACTGCTCCAGCTGTGACTGCTGCTCCAGCTGTGACTGCTGCTCCAGCTGTGACTGCTGCAGAGACCCTGTATGGGCTTTAGCCATCAAAAGTCTTGATGAGTATGATGACCTTTGCTCACCTGGCAGCTTTACAGCTTTCTAACTCCAGACCAGGAAGTAGCACACCCCCAGTGATCCAACAGAAAGCTTGAGACTAATGTCATTTAAGGCCAGGGAGTGGTCCTTGTATGTAAGTCTTATGAGTAGTAGAACTGGAAGCAATTGTGATTGGTGCAAATTACAGGTTTACATTTGCATGCCATACTCCTCTTTGGGTGTTTGGTGTATTTTTCCAGCCAGCTTAAGAACATCCCATGTGCTCTCTTCTAGCCCCCATCCCCAGGGTGGTTTTACTTCCCTACTTGTGATCTTTATCATGGATAGTGTCTTAGGGTTTTATTGCTGTGATGAAACACCATGACCAAAAGCAAGTTGGGGAAGAAAGGATTTATCTGGCTTAATCTTCATCCTTGTAGTATGTCACTGAATGAAGCCAAGGCAGGGACTATGACAGGGCAGGAACCTGGAAGCAGGAGCTGATGCCGAGGACATGGAGGAGTGCTGCTTACTGGCTTGCTCATCATGTCTTGATTGGCTCATTTTTTAAATAGATCCCAGGGCCACCAGCTCAGACATGGCATCATCCACAATGGACTGGGTCCTCCTGCATCAGTCATTAATGTAAAAAAATGCCTTACAGGTGGAACTTACAGATACCTTTTCTCAATTGAGGTTCCTTACTCAATACAGATAACCCAAGCTTGTGTCATTGACATGAAAGTAGCCAGCGTATATAGTGTAGGCTGTTAGGTAATGCAAAGAGGAGAAAACCACAGGGCCGGAAAAGGTGCCTGCACCTGGCACTGCTGAGTTAGTGGAAGGAGCCCTAGCAGTAGAGAGAAAGCAGCTGATGAGATCCAGAGAGCAGACTGAAGACAGAGACAGTGAGGAAGAGAAATGGTGGGGAGGTATAAGGATGGCGGGCAGGTAGAGACACCGAGAGAAGTAAAGAACAACACCATCAGGAAGCACAAAGCTCAGTGAGACAAAGATGGGAGATCATGAACCTTGGATGCTTCAAGACTTCAGGCATGGCCAAACTCTGAGAGATAGCTACATAACTAGCTCTCCAAGGCTCACAAGATATATTGTGAGCTGCTGTTGAGGACTTCCCAGTGCCCATGGTTTTGGAGCTGTGCCAAGCACCGCTACCATTGGTTTCTATTAAGATCTGGGGCTTCTTCTAAAAGCCAAGGACCAGGCCAAAAGTGGGGATAGCCCAGAGAGAAAAGACTCTGACTTGAGCACTGAAAAATTAATTCCTTTGACCTCTACAGCTGACAACCATAGCCTCTGTGTCTCTGGGCTTCTATCTATGAGCATCTGGGTCTGCCAGCTCATTCCATCAATGTTTGGACTTGAGATTCCAAAACTGCCAGCACTGGAAGAGCTACATATTCCTCTTCCTCCTCTTCTTTTTTCTTCTTCCTCTTCTTCTCCTCCTTTCCTTCCTCCTCCTTTTCCTCCTCCTCTTCTTCTGGATTTCCATCTGTGTGGACCCTAGCAAGTTGCCTTATGCAGTAAGTATTATGCAGTAGTAAAATATTAGTAAGTATTATGAAGAAAAACAGAGAATGAACGGTAGAAGAGAGGGAGTAGGGTAGACTATCTATTGTAGAACAATGGACCAGGCGAGCCTGTGACTGCTGAGCAGTTGAGCAGAGGGTTCAAGCATGTGAGAGAATGAGAGAGTTTCTCAGGAAAGAATGACCCACAGAGAAGGCCATAAGGGCAGAGTGTAAGGACTGCATTCACAGAATATCCAAGGACCAGCATGGAGCTAGCTGACTGGGGCAAAGTGGGTGTTGGGGTAGGTGGTATATGATGAAGTCATGGAAGTTTTGGAAAGTTAGTTACAGAATTGTGTGTGTAGGACCTAGAGTGACAGAGAAGCACACTACAACATTTGACCTGGGTATCAGAAGAAGCACATGAACTACACTTGGGACAGGTGTATCTGAGCACTCCTCCTGTATTTGAGCACTCCATGTGTATCTGAGCACTCCATGTGTATCTGAGCACTCCTTGTGTATCTGAGCATTCCTCATGTATCTGAGCATTCCTCGTGTATCTGAGCACCCCATGTGTATCTGGGCACTCCGTGTATCTGAGCATTCCTCATGTATCTGAGCATTCCATGTGTATCTGAACACTCCTTGTATATTTGAGTACTCCATGTGTATCTGAACACTTTCCATGTGCTTAACAATTTCACCTGGCTTGGGTGTTTGTTTGTTTGTTTGTTTTCAGGAAATTATTTCTCCATCAAGGCCTCAGCATTGTCTATGAGTCTAATTTCAGAATTCCCTAATGTAGTTAGGATCTTTCAAATTCTCTTCTCAAGGAAGATAGCCACTGAGCCACTCGATCATGCAATAACCAAACATTTCCAAATTGGCATATCATGATGGAACACCCTGCCGTGTGTGCACCAATGCTGGTGAACTCCAATGTGCCCACGTGGCATCTTTTGGGATCTTCTTTGCTCTCTTTATGAACTTCATCTGGGCCATTCTGATAAGTAAATCCATAGTCGACAAAGTATCCCTGGTCAGAGTTCCTGTAGCTCAGAGGGTGGAGGCTTCTTTGATGTCCCTGTTCACGTATTCGTGAGTGTATTCTAGGATCTCTGAAATCTTAAGCTAAGCTGCAAGATAGTTTTCTGAGAAAACCTTTTGACATTTGCTTCATGTATTTTCTGACAGTTACTCCCATTGTTTTCCCTGTTGTAAAATGATTTTATTAAACTCATTTCGACATACGGTAGGTCTTCACAACACAACAGCTCGAGCAAGCATGTGTAATCCTTTATACTAGAGTCAGAATGGAAGAAATAGGGAGGCATGGGTTTGATTCCAGAAGTGTCTATAAGTGGATTGATAGGCATATTAATTATTTTTCTCACTGCTGTGGCAAACTGGCTCATGGGAGGAAGGACCCTGGAACGTTTCATGGTGGAGAATGGGATTCATCTCATGGAACTTTGGAAGAGGAAAGAATGTAGAAAGGTCAAGAGCAAGATGTAGTTCTTAAGCACATGTGCATAGTTGACAGGAGAGGTGGCTCAGTGGTTAAGGGCACTGATTGCTCTTCCAGAGGACCTGGTTGAATTCCTATACTCACATAGCAGTTCACAACCATCCTTAACTTAACTCTCTAGCACCCACAGACACCAACCAAGGACATAGTAGACATATATATATATATATATATATATATATATGCAGACAAAACACTCAGATAGATGATAGATAGATGATAGATAGATAGATAGATAGATAGATAGACAGATAGATAGACAGACAAGCCCTTTCAAAAAGAACACACTCACAGTAACCTATTTACTTCAGCTAGGTGTCCCCTCTTATTTTCCTCTATCCCCTAGTAATCGTTCCATGTTATGAATCCATCAAGGGATTAATAGAGCAATTAGGTTAGACTCCATATGGCTAATAAACTCCAAAGCCTATCAGCTGGCAATGAAACCCCACCCCCAGTACAAGAGCCTGTGGGGGACAGTTTACATCCTATGCTACCCTCAAACTGGCAAATGGAATAGGCTGGTCATGGAACAAGGAGGGGTTCAGGACAACCTCATACACTCTAGGTTGGGCAACTGTTAAGGAGGACTTGTGGCTTCCAGAGACGGGAGCAGTAAATTTATAGTGCCACCTGATGTAGTTGTGCAATGTTTAAATCTGAGCCATGTATAAATCAGCCAACTTCAGATGACTTATGGGTAATCGTGAATCTCAGCTTCCGGGAGGAAGTTGGGAACGAAAGCCGTAAGCTGTGGCTCGATCAGCATAGGAGTGGTTCTTCAAGTCACAGGACTGGGTTAGATCACATGGTCTTTGTTGGAAGATAAAGAAAGAAGAAGCAACTGGAAGGCAAAAGTCGGGACCACAGCTCAAAAGGAGGAGAATACTGCCAAGTCCTTATGAAGATGTGTCTTAGTTATTCTCCCTATTGCTGAGATAGACTATCCTAACAATGGCTGTTTGGGGGCTGGGAGGAGGGGGACGGGG
>NW_021604620.1:7088565-7127288 GCF_004785775.1 Grammomys surdaster | reverse complement strand
GGGGGAGGGGGAGGGGGAAATTCTGTTACAATGTTTCATGCTCACTGTTTAAACACAGCATCATCACTTTGAAAAATCACATTTAGTGTGGATTAGTGATAATGGATGATGCCAGTGATGGTTTAATTCCTTAAGGCAGTACTGGTACATGAGTGTGACATTTCCTAATGCAATACTTGCCTCATGAAACCAAAAGCACACAGTAGAACTCAGATCAGCAGGTTTCCCTGAAGCAATTGTGTAAAATTCAGACACATGTCAGTAGTGGTCATAGCTTAGCATAGTCTACAGCTCTGAATAGACGTCCAACAAATGCAGTCCCGTCTCCAAGCTAGGGTCTGTCCCCCAACCAAGAAGAGCCAGGGAACACTCATCGCTTCTCTGAGTTTCCATTCAGCCCAGCCAGGTTCAAGTGTAGAGAGAGGGTGAGAAGCTACGGGCTTTCAACTAGAAACCACCACCTCTGTATGTCAGGTGATTATCAATTTGCAGAGCTCCTGAGTGGAAACTTGGGAAAAAAAAACAAAACAAGAAAAGAGAAAAGCATTCCTCATTAAGAGCCTCAGAACATTAATTATAGTTATTATGAAAGTAAATTATATAATTTACTTTCAAATACTTCAACATATTTATCTGTTATATATAGGATAGCTTTAATGTATATTCCTAGTAGGGAGGATGCTCCAATCTCAAAATATATTCCAAAGATGTATAGCTGCCATTTTATCAACAGCCACCCTTCAGAGACCACTGCTGATTTTGTTTTTGTTTTTGTTTTTGTTTTATTTTTATTTATTTATTTATTTTATTTATGCATATGTGCATACATCTAATTGAAGCCTTGCACACAGGAGCTCATGTGCCTGCAGAGGCCAGAAGAGAGCCTAGATCCCCTGTCACTAGAGTCACAGGAAGTTTAAAGTGCCAAACAAGGGTGCTGGAAACCAAACGCTGATCCTCTGAAAGAGCTGCAAGGACTTGTAGTTTCTGAGACATTATCTCCAGCTCCATCACGTCTACTTTTTTTTTTCAACAACAGAACTTTGTTCTTATCTTAATGTGTGCACAGCTGGGTGCTCATTCTGTCTTCAGATTGAGAGCCCTCACAGTCTGCCTGCGGATTTTTGGAAGCACACCATCTGGAATTTCAAAGGACTTGTCTGGTTTTGTGTTTAACAGTCCCACCCTGAAGTCATCCTGCCCTACTATGTACACTGAATGGTTTAGGTTACCAGAATGTCGCCCTAAAAAAAAAAATACTGTGGAAGATCAAAATATGCCACACCACATACATCTCTTCAGCAAACTCTGTTGAGATGATCATTTTGAAAATGTAGGAGTGGGAGGGGAGAGAGGAAGATCAGGGTGGAGGGAGAGCGAGGGAGAGCAAGGGAGAGCGAGGGAGAGTGAGGGGTGGAAATGATGTGGAGTAATCATGTGCGAAATTCTCAAAAAATATAATAAAATAAAGGAGCGATGTCTGCTTAATTAGAATAGGAAGACGATTAACAAGCTATTTTTGAGTGCCGCCAGTATCAGGAAGTATACCAGAATAGCGTATGCCATGCGCAACTGATTGGCAGGCCCTGAAATGTGCGCAAATTCACAATCTTGTCTTGATCAGCAGTCTTTGCAAAGCAGGCCTGAAAGGCATGGCCCCCAACCCATAATGTATGAAGCCATAATTATTCAAGTGAAAAAAAAAAAGAGGAAACTAATTAGAAACGTGATAAGCAGTGATTAGGCAGTTACTTCGGAGGATGGTGTGTGTGTGTGTACGAGATGAGCAGATGCCAACCGGGGTAGCTTCCCTGAAAAGGGATAGACAGGCTGGTTTAGATGAAAAGTTCCCTGTCTGTCACCTGAGAAAGCAAGTGCCTTCAAGATGAGACCATTAGCATGTCATTTGCACACAGAGTTTAAGACAAAAAATAGAAGGTCACCACAAAAACAGAAGTCCTTGGAGCAGAACAAGCCTTGAACCTAAAAGTGACTGGCAGGAGGGATGGGGTCCCTCCCAAGGGCCCTAGGAAGCTGTTGCCCACTGCTAATACTCCTGGCCTCGCAGTAGCCAGAATTCAAATGACCAGGGTGGAACAGAGCCTATAAGTGGGTCAGAAGACCTTGGCTTCCGTTTTGGCTGAGGCTCTTGGGACTGAGCCCAGAGACCTTGTACATTTCTCTTCTTGTGGTCTGGTCAGCTGCTCTCTCCAGCTCTCCGGTGCTAAGGGCATCTTCTCTACTCTAGTTTGAGCTAGTGGTGTGGTTTGAGTGTGCATGGCCCTACAGGCTTGCACTTGAGCCCTGGCTGGTGGTGGAGATGTGGGACTTGAAGTGGGAGGAGCCTCAAGGAGGAAGTGGGCATCGAGGGTTAACTTCCGGTTCTGTAGAAAGGTCCCGCTTCTGATTTTTGCTTCCTGATTGTGGGCACTGTTAATCCTACCAGACGATAATAAGACCACTACCACAATTTTTGAGCCAAATCTGAAGCAAGCTTTAATTAAACACAGGCCAGGATGATGAACGCTGACCAGGTCCATTCTGGGCTTCCCAGAAAATGGCGACAAGTCATATTTTGCAGCAGTTAATAAAGGCAAATTCATAAGGCCATTATGTACCCCACTAGGCCCAAACAGTGTCAAGCAAATATCCTAATGTACTTCCTGCCTATGTACCTCCTGCCTACATCCAATCAGAGTCAAGCATACATATTAATGTATTTCCTATCCACTTAATCTTCCACCTACATGTGAGCGACCACAACCTGTGCACTTGGGCAAAAAACTTGTTTAGGGGAACGAAAACACGTGGCTTGTTATCTTACACAAACAATAGCTCCCAGAAAGTCTCTGTCCTTGGGCAAGGTTAGAGGCATTTTCTGTTTTGTGGTTCTCTTATGCACAGCAATTAAAACTTAAAACATAACTTAGCTCTTATAGACACTATGTGACCAGTGGCCTTCTGTTCCTGTTGCCATGTCTTTCCAACCACAATGGATTGTGTCACCTTCAACTGTAAATCCAAAGAAATCTCCCAGCCCCCTGCTTGTCAGATATCTGGTCCCAGCAACCAAACACAACACAACCAATGAGTCAGACCGTTGTGCTCTGCAGGACTCTGTGTTGCTGGCCCTAGCTCCAGCCATGCTGGTGTTCTGGGTAGGCATTTGACTCTGGAGCCCAGCTGTTGCCATTAGAACCCCCCTGTAGCTGGAGTAGGGACAGAATGGAAACATCACGATGAACGAGCACGCGCATGCACACGCACAAAAAACCGCCAGCTTGCAAAGGAAGACTGGCAGCCCATCCTCACCTGAGCTTCATTCACAGAACAGAGCATGCCCATGCACTCATGTGCAGGGAGTGGGGGCGGGGGTGGGGAGGAGCCCCTCAAATACAAGCGGGAGAGGTAAAAACTATAAAACTCCTATAAAGGGCTGTACTCCAGATGGTCAGATGGGTTTTTTGAGCTCTTTCCTTAACTTGTTAAGCCACTTCCATTCCTGGGTTTAATAAGCTGTCTCTATTTTTAGACAAGAATTGGCAGCCCTGTGAACTCATCTCCTGTGATCGCAATAAATAAGTGCTGTCCATCTCCCAATGACTTAAAAAAAAAAAATTCAGCGTTCATCCACCATTCAAGGAACAACATTTGTGAAAGTCCAGGCTTCACGTTCTACTCTCTTTCTAATACCTTTTGAGATAAGGGCATATCTACTTAATAAAAAAAAAAAAAAAGGTTCTTGATGGCTGGCAAACTGTGACACCATCTCAGGCACCAGGCATACATCTCACAGGTGACACCCAGAAGACAAGTGCCTCTTTCCATTGTTCTCACTACTAGCATTCCTTCAGACCTTGTCAGGTGAGTTCTGGGTAAATTAAATGGAGACAAAAGATCATTCTGGCTCTCCTAGAGCAAACAGGGCTGTGGGGACAGAGATAGACAGTCTATGGGGCATTTCCTCATGCTGTGTAGCCTCTGTCCCACTGCACTAGCCAGTTTTAATGAGGTGACAACAGGAAACAACGAAAAGCAAGCACTTTGGTTGTTCAGAACTCTAGTTCCTAGATAACTTGGCTTTGCCCCTTACTGTAGCTCAGGAGCCTATGTTCTGATAATCCAGTACTTCCTGCTGGGAGTGAGCCCCTTCCCTCCCTCCCTGGCCTGATGGGGGAATCAGGGTTAATGCTCATTGAGTGTGTGTTTTGTTTCTATTGCCAATGCTCACACAGGCAGGCACACCCTTCCCTGCCCTGGTCTATATATCACTCTTCTCCTTCCTTCTGTGTTCTTAATGCTAGCTGGGATGTTCCTATAAATCTGTTCTTATGCAAAGCAGCAACTTACTATCGGCCAAGAGGCAGGCAAGGTTTTCTAAGTTCAACACACATGTGCAAAGCTATGTATGGGACTATCCAAGGGAGCACAGGGCAGTCACTGGCATGCTAGTCAGAGGGAAGAAAACATGTGCAGACGCACATTCTCTGAAGCAGCCATCATTGTGACAGTCCTGGAAGAAATAGCCACATGGACCTGGAGAGAGGCCATGCTGACACACAAAGAGCCACCGTGCCAGGACACAGGGATCAGGGACAGACCACAGAGACAAGGGACAGCACGCTGCCAAGGGCTAGCTACTGTTCTTCTTTTATTAGTGAGCTTCTGTTGTGGATTGTCTTTTGGTTGTGTGTGTGTGTATGTGTGTGTGTGTTTGTGTGTGTATGTGTGTGTTCATGTGTAGACATGCACACATAAGCAGATGTGGGTAGGGAGGTCAGAAGTTAAACTCCAGTGTTATTCCTTAAACTTGTACACTTGGATTTTGACAGTCTCTTCATGGACCTAACTAACCTGGGGCTCAGTTAGGCTAGGCTGGTTGACCAGCAAGCCCCAAGGTTGCCTCTATCTCTGCCTCCCCAGCTAGGATTACAAGCACAGTATATCACCATGACCTTTTCCACCTGAGATCTGAGGTGCAAGCTCATTTCTTCATGCTTACACAACTGCCTTATCTCTCCTGGATTGGTTTTAAAGGGACATGAGTCTGTTGTAGACTACCCTCAACACACACACACACACACACACACACACACTCCATAATCTATCTTCATCAGGGCAGCTGTGACTACACACAAGAGACCTTTAAGATGGGGCCTGTTACCATATCTCCTCCCAGAAGCAGGAGTGGGCAGGCTCATCAGACTCTTACCTTAGACCCTATCCACTCCTTTCTGTATCTTCCTCCCAGATGTGTGTCATTCTGGCCGAGTTTTAAGTGATCTTATGGTCTCAGGATGATCTAGAGTGTATGGAGGGAGGGAGGCTAACCGGAGGGGGCTCAGTCAATGCAGTTATGGGGAAATTAGCATTCATGTTGAGGGTGAAACTCTGTGGGTGATTCACACTCCTGGAACTTACCCTGTACCATACTGTTAGTAAGCATGGCAACTCATTTGCTCCACAAGTGGGACTTTGATGGAATCATTACTTTATTCTGTCTCTGGTATCATAATCTGAGGTGATCAGACGTGGCACATCTGCCCAGGGAAATCCACTGTTCGGAGGCAGTCCACATGGAAAAGTCTGAAAAGACATTATCTGCCATGCTGAAGAATAATCTGGTGTGTGACGTGGGTTTAGCTACTGGGACTAGCAACAAGAGGCAAAGTCTCTGTGGACTTTGGATTTATTTGATCTACTAGACATTTTTATTTATATAAAAGACAAACGGCATAGACTGAAAATAAGTGCTTTAGGTTTTGATATAAAAAGAATATTGTGCATTCACATTCCTATTTTAATACATGAGTATGGCCGAAGTGTTCAATAAAAGAATAAAACTTTCCCTTTATCCAGAGTAGTGAACATGAGTCAACACTTTGAGGAATGACAGTGATGCTATTCCTTGGTCTTTTTCTTGAATAAGGAAAAAAAATGACATAAACAGAACAAGCCACAGTAACATGACACCATATTCCAGTTTCTGATGATGACCCGGAAGTGAAGTCACTTTTGAACCCTAGAAATCCCACTAGTGTACCAGCATTCTATAAATTCACCGCTAGAGGGCGATGAACAACAGCTACTGGGTTAGCACTGGAAAGCCCAAAGGAGCAAGAGGGTTTGGGTTTTTCCATGGTGTTCGCAGCCCATTTTCATGGGACAGAGTGCGTAGATTTTTGTCCTACCCCCAACTTGACCATGTATCCTACAGACAGAACAAAAGATCCCTTGATGGTTCTCCAATCACATTCCTATTTGGTTGAAAATAAGTCACTTCAAAAACACAATTTCTTAAAACGATTTTGGTTTGTATCATCCACATTTGTTGGAGGATTAACAAGTTTCCTATTAAAGCTCATTCATTCTCTGCTCTTGTCCAAGTGGACACAGATTCCCTGTCTCTATATGGGACTCCTGTGTGTCCCCTGTTCAAATATGCACTTGTAATTTCTACCAAGGTTAGGACCATGCAGAGACCAGTAGCCATAAAGAAAGATTCTTAGAGCAGAGAGGTTCCCTTGCAGAGGCAGGTAAAACTTAATATGCATACAGAAAGACCTGATCTAATGAGGTCACACACAGGAAATCTCCCGAGGTCTAATTTATGTCAATTTCAAATCATAACATCAGATAAGTTCTGTGCCATCCAATCTGTTCCCAGAGCAAGGTGAAATGAACACACATTTCTAGTGTGTGCACGTGTGCGAGGATGTTCATGGGTGCGTGTGTGATAGAGGTCAGAGGTCAACATCAGATGTTCCTCAGGGTACTGTTCACCCTGCCTTGGAGTCAGTCTTTTTAGCAGACCAGTGAGCTCCCAGGGATGTTTGCCTTTCCAGTGCTGAGATGACAAGAGTGTCCCACTAAACATAGCTTTTGTCGTGGGTCCTTGGGGATTGAACTCGGGTCCTCTTGCTTGTGAGGCAAGCAGCTTTACTTGATGAGATCTCTCTCCATGGTCGCTTACACACTTTTCTTACAATGGATCCTGACTAGAAGCAGCTTTCATTTCCAGACTGGGGTGGGTGTGGGTAAGGGGAAGTCTGGAGGCTTAGCAGTGAGAAATGAGGCAGGTGTATCCACACCTTCTTGCTGTAAATGATGCCACCTGGGGGCAGAGCTAGAACCCACCTCCTCTGCTTATTGGGGAATCTAGGTTTTTCTGCAGCCTCCCAAATAGTTCAAAGGAAGCTCAACTAACTTTTTGGACAGCGTGCTAATCGAGGAAAACAAGGGTTCAAAGTGTCCCCGGACACAGCTGTACAGTATGGGCAGTGTATGCCATTCAAATCCTGTCTGCTATTTAGGGAGGCTGGGAAAATGGAACCCACGGGTGTTGTCAGGGCAAGCTGGAGGCTCCAATAGCAGAGCAATAAAAATTACACACAATGAGCCTTAGGGGCTGGGTGTAGGGTGTGCCATGTTTAAAAAAAAGAAGGACAAAGGATAATGGCTGGGAGCAAATAATAGTAACTTATGCATAGAAAAGAAAGAACTCAATCTTATTAGTAGATGGTGGGTCAATTTCATGGGTGGAGAACGGTCTTTGATTTTGGTAGTTTGTAAAAGCAGAAAGATGAGGCCAAGTTCCCAGGCTAAGTCAGAAGGTTCACAAGTCAGATGTGGGGTTTGGATGCCAAAGATAACAATCAAGAGAAGCAAAGACACATGGCAGACCCCGGGACATAGTTGTGGGTTGGAACTCAGTTCCCTGGTCCATAAAGCACCCCACTGTAGAGGGTAATCATTGCAAAACAAAGTGTTTTGTGGCCAAAGCAGGCTGCAAGGCATGGATCCTTCTCGTACAATTGTGCCCCCAACCCTGTAGTCAGGGGATCATTGCTTGTGTGACTGATTGTCAAGTGCTAACGCTATTCCGAGTCCCTTCCGCTCCATTCCAGAGCTCCCCAATAAAAACTAATTCCCCCGGAACATTTGATCGTTCACTTTGTCTCCTTGCAGAGTATGGCTATATAGAGAGAGATATAGACATATAGATATATAGATATATATATAAAACATAGCTATTCATATTTACATACAGGCATTAATAAAGTGCAAATGTTATTGGCTGTTGTAAAAATCAATCTCATTTCCTGAGGAGGTGCTAGCACAGCTTATGCCATGACAATGTCCAGGGCATAGGATGCTCTCTGTCACTCATCCCCCGCTGCTGTTGCTATGGTTGCTGCTGTTGCTATGGTTGCTGCTGCTGCTGCTGCTGCTGCTTCTGAACATGGAGCAGCTACTGGGGAAGAAGGGAGCAAGTCCTTGATTTTCCAGAAGCATCCAGCTGCCTCTGGTCTTTGGTTAGAGGACGGCTTCTGAAGGCTTGACCCAGCCTGCCCAGAAAAAGCTATTTGGTAGTGTTCAGGGAGCCATCTTCTGGAATCTTCTCCTGGGAGCAGCTCCTCCCGGAGAGTCTATCTGGGTGCTCCAGCTCACTGAAGCGCTCTGCCACACACTGGGCTGTGAGACGGGCCTCGGGGTCATGGTCCCAGCACTCTGTCAGTGTCTCACACACGATCTGGATGCCCTGCAGAGGAAAGGAGGGGGTCCCAAGGGCACTGTCAGTGGGTGATCTCCATGAAATTAGTATCAATAATACATCATTATCAAAGTCCACAGTTCAGAATAAGTCTCACTCTATGTGTTCATGTGTATGTAGACGTGGGTCAAAGGTCACCGTCAACTGTCTTCCTCAGAGAAACCTTACGCTTTGAGACAGGGTTTCTCACTGAACCTGGGGCTTACTGATTTGGGATCCTTCTGTCTCCTTTTCCTTCTGTGCTCTCTTACAGGATTACATCATGGTCCCCAGCTTTTTACACGGGTACTGGGGATTCGAACTCAGATCCTAACACTAATTAGCAAGTTACCTTTACTCATAGTGCCATCTCTCCAGTGCCTAGGGTCCTATTCATGGTGGCACACACTGTATAGATCGTAACAAATATATCCATGACAGGATCTAAAGGACTCTTGTTCTCCACTTTAGGCTGGGTTCTCTCTTTCTCTTACCTCTTTCATGGCCTCTGGAGATTTTCTTTTTTCAGACTGTGACAGAGCTGGCTCCTAGGTTCCCTTTTGTTTCAACAGAGCTGGTCACCCAAGCCCAGAGTGGGATAGGCATTAACCTGGTTTCATTTAGTAAAGCCCATCTTTCATAGAATGACTTATAAGTTGCTTCCAGAACTGCCTAGGATGACTCACGATACCCCATCATCTCCATTGACATTAAGCTAGGCCCTCTGACGTGGCTGTCTTTGTATTCCAAATATGCCTGACTGTAATATATTTCAAAGGTGGTCCTCCCCAACACAACCCCACCCCGTGAACCTCACTCCCACACAGGAAAGGCTGTCTAGAACAGCAAAGCACTCTATCTCAACTGGACTTCATTTTGTGTCAAGAATGTCTTTCTTAATGTTTTGAGTTCTTTCAGAAAATCAGAAGGCGAGTCTGATAGTCTGAGAGGTGGAAATAAGATTTGCTCCTTCCATGTGGAGGTCAGCTTCGCCTCTGGTGATCTCTAAACAGCTGGCAAAGAGACATCTAACACTCTTCCTGGGAGTTGGTGTTTGTCTGGCAACACCAGCAACTCTCACAACTTCTGGGGAGTCCCCCATCCCTGCCCCCAGTTCTTGATGTGGGATTAATTACATAATTCGCCTAACTGATGGTATTGACTGATGGTCCTGTTAAGAGTAGAGTGTTATTGTTGCTATACCAGAAACATTTATTTTGTTCTGACACAGTAATTACAGGCTGTAAATTAAATTAAATATTAAGCATTACCTTGAAATCAATAGGGCAACAAATCTCATTAAGAGAAAGAATGTATTATGCAAATTCTTTCCAGAATTTTATCATAATGAATAACGGCTTCATTAAGAGAACTTTATAGGAGAGACTTCAAGAGAGGGTGACAGAGTTTCAACGGAGCATAACCATTCCGGCACCTTCTAAATCCTGAGTTTCTACAAGCAGCCTTGCATTTTTAGAACCGAAGACAGTTTGCCTGAGACTCCGGTGAATACTCTGACCCTGGGAAGCCTGGTTCACCTACTCCCTGATCACAGGACTGGCTCTGGGCCAGGGCTGCTCTGAGCAGGCTTCCTGCATCATTTGTCTTCCTGGTTGTGCCTGGCTTGCTGTTCCTGGCTCTCCTTTGAACTCCCCTTGCCTTAAGGCAGACCTACACAACCAGTCTGCAAGGACGAAAGACCTTCTGAAAGAGTAAAAAAGGGCTTTGCGGGATGGAGAAGAATCACATTACTGGAGAGACAGGAAAACACTGTTCTAGCTCCTTCTTTACTGGGGCTTTCTCAGGTACATCACGCTTGTGGTCAACTGTCTCTCACTCACAACCTACCCTTTCTTCTCTTCCCCTCAACCTCTGCTATGAGCAGCCTTAACTTCCGGTTCTGACAGAGAGTTGTGAGGCTGTCACTCAACAGGCTGCTCCGCCCCCTCCTTCACCAGCAGGCTCCTCTGCATTGATTTCCTGTCCTCCACAGTGCTTTTCCCCAAGCATGCTCACACACAGCTCCTCTCTCCTTTCCATGCACAGCCAGCACATAGGAGCGCACCAGCTACTTGACAACTCTGTTTCCAACTGCTAAATATTTCTTTCTGAGGTTGAAGGACCTCAGAGGCGCAACAGTGGAGCCCAGAGGAAATGGGAACTAGGCTCCTCGTGCGAAGGCATGGGTGTTGACGGCAGACAGCTAGCAACAGATCCTAACTCTGAATCAAGAGAGCTTGGGAAAGGTGACCAGTGCCCTACAGTGGTTACCTGAGAGCTCTCTGGGAATTCGGCATAAGCCTGCTGAATGCAACCTACGAGGCCAGGGCCATTCACTTACATTGGAATTTCCCTTATGAACACAAACCCAACAGAGTTACAGAGAACCAAGGGCTCTGCCTTCAGAGTTAAGCTCCATCTCCCAGAATTCACTGCTGCCCACGAGCAGACTCCTCTGGACCTTCTGACCCTTCAAAGCCAGCTCTCCTTACCTGGTGGTTGAGCCAGAAGCTGGGGATTTCAGGCCGCCCTCGGTCTCTCAGCACGTTGTCTTTCATGCTCTCCACACAGGGGTGCTCCCGCACCTTGGAACCAAACGGGGGCTCATAGTCTTTCACTTCTGTGAAGAGAACAGGCAGACATAGATTAGATGAGCATAGGGCCCATACATGGCTGAGGGAAGTGTGTTTGGTGACAGCCTGGCTGGGTAGTATGAGATATCCCATAGTAAAATGAACTTGTCATTGTTAGAACACTTGTAATAATGGTGGATTAAAATAAGAAGGCAGGGGTGGTGCTGGAAGGATGCTGGGAAATATCCCACTGCTGATTGATTGTTCAGTCCTTCTAGACATGTTACTAGCTGATACCTAGGGAATAAGGCAGACAGGGACCCAGCTTTCCCATAATGCAGGCACGCTCAGTTGGTGGGGAGTTTACTTTTTCTAAGGAAAGAAACAGATTATCATACATGTCATGGTACACAGACACACTCATACAACAAACATACATACAAAACACAAAACACTCATAATAAGCAAAATAATAATATATATAATAAATAAAAATTAAAATATTTTTAAAAGCTGTATATATTACAAAGCTTCTAGTCCACCCTAGGCCCACAGTAATAAAGCAGATTCAATAAATGATGTTAAATTTCATGGGGACATGCGCCCTACGGAGGAAGGAAATTTCGAAAGATGCTATAACCTGGATGGTTCCTGAAGACATTATTAAGAGAAGTAAGTCAGACGCTAAAGGGGAATATTGTGTGGTTCCTTGTAAAACCCCCCATCAAAATTCACACTGGAGATTAGCCACTCTCCTGAGGCACCGGGAGGGAGAACTGGGAGGACCTTCATAGTCGGCTGAGGGAAACGTCCCTAATAAATCTTTTCATGGATTCAAAGACTGATGTTAAGAGTGGAGCTATTATAGCCTGTTTAAAGCTGTTATAGCCAGTTTAAAGCTGCCACGGTAGTGCAAGGTCTCACCATCCAGTACCTGGGAAACTGAGGCATGAGGACCAGGAGTTCAGGGCCTGCCTGCGATACAATGGGAGGCTCTGTCTCTAAGAAGGCAAGCTTGACAAGCCAGTCGGCTTCTCACAGTGTGGTGGTGATGGAGCACCTGGCCACACTGCTGGATTCCCTTGTCTCCAAAACCATGAGCCCAAAGAAAGCTTTTCCTCAATGACCCAGCCTCAAGAATTGTAGGGTGGCAGGAGAAAGGAGAGTTAAATCTCTTCAGAGCCAAACTCACGGAGATGGAGAGTGGTGTTTCTCTGGGGTTTGGGAGATGAATATTAGGAAAGAGGGGATAGAAATGTGGGTTTGGTGATTATAATTGGTAGAGAGTTTCAGATGGAAAGAATTCTGGGTCCGGGGATGTGTGGCTTAGTGGCAGAATACTCACCTACCACGCAGAAGGCCCTGGGTTCAAGTTCAATCCCCAATACTACGAAGGACAGTGTGTGTGTGTTTGAGAGAGAGAGAGAGAGAGAGAGAGAGAGAGAGAGAGAGAGAGAGACTGAGAGAAAACAGCCCAGCAATAAACGTTAATAGAACTGAAGAGTAAAACTGGGCTATATCCTACATCCCCTCCCCCAGCCCCAATATGCAGGATCTTTGGCCTTTAACTTCAAGGTAATTTTCCTTAATGAACAAAAATTTTAGTAATTGCCTTCTGTGCTAAGAACTGAAGAAGGCTTCATGGTAACGTGGAATTTTAAAGAGGGTTTTTTTTTTAAAAAAATTCTCATTTATTCTTTGATATTTTCTTATATTTATACCTCTATTTTTATGATATCCACCTACCACCTCCCTCTACCTCTCCCTAATGCCCGCACCTCTCTCCCTAATTTTACGTTCTCTTTTTTTTTGTTATCAATAATCCCTGGGTATTTTGTAGCTAATTTTCATAGATTTTTTTCTTATTATATTTTATAATGCAATTTTATTTATGACACTGAGACAAACACATGCCCCCCTCTCACCCCTTTTCACTTTGGGTAAATTCTGAAATCTGACTTTTGGGTACATACACTGCTATTTTCTCCCATTCCCTATCCTCTGTCAGACATTAATCCTGAGGTTCAAGACTGAGGCGGGATTTTCTGTCATTCCTTTCTCTGCTTGGTGCTTTCAGTTTTGCTTTATACATGGCAGGCATCCAGTAAATCCAAATTGATGGTTTCAAGCAAAAGCTGAAGCCCAGAGATCGAGAGTTAGCTCCAGATGAGACACCACGCTCATCTCTGATGCTTCCTACAGAATGAATGGAGGGACCCGAGGGACCGCCATCATCCCTTCCCAATTATCTTGTGGAACCAAAGAGCGTACTTCCTTGTTTCACTATCCCAAGAAAGGACAAGATATCATGGACTTTGTGTGAGTTATAAGTTACTCATTAGACACTGTACAGGGCCACAGACTCTGCATTTCTCTTTGGTAGCTCTTACAGTTGTGTTTCTTGCCCAACTAGACACCCTCTACCAAGCTAAGAACTCCAGACCAGCTCAAGCATTGCCCATAGGCCTCACTCCTTCCCCCATCTCTGCAGAATTATACTGGGCTGATGGAACTACCCCAGCCTGGAGATGTCAGGGCATGACAGCCACCTGCCAGGGGCAGCTGTGTCACAGGGCAACTAGTCCAATCCTCTTCTTGCCTCTGCAAGCCTCTCTACGAGCCTCTGCGGGGCAAAGGTGAGGCCAGGCTTTGTGTGGATTATAAGTCATGGCTCGGCTTCTTCTCCCTGATTGTTCCTGCTTCTCTTCCTTCCTTCCCACGAGACGTGCTCCTCAATGAGTAATGCCCCCTGCCCCGATCTTTATGTCAGCTCCTCCTTCTGGCAATACTGGCCCATGCCATCTGCCCAGTAAGATCTTTCTCTTTTGGCTTCTGTCTGCTCAACTGCACCACCTGAAGATGACTGTCATTCTACCACTGGGGGGCAGGGCTTGCAGATACTCAGAACTACCCACCATTATGGTGATCCGAGGAAGTGTTTTCACCTTTTTGGAAAGCTTTCTTGCTTTCATCTTTCCAGGGAGCACTTCAGAGAGTGCTCCAGGCACCACAATTCTCTTACCCATGCTCAGAAATGACAGGGCAAAACACTATACCACAGAGAAGAAAATATCAGGATGACACTCAAGCCCACTGTCCATCCCACGGCCAACAAGCTGGAAGAACTCAAGACAACACTTGTATGTTTGCATAGCCTGCTTATCCCACTCCAAGTTCTAGCCCTCAGAGTCATCTGTGATGGCTCAATTTCATTTTCTCCTTGTCAGGACTTAGAATCACTTAGGAGACACACCTCTGGGTGTGCTCCTGAGGTTCAGGGAGGACAGAGTACCGTACTCTGAATGTACTCAACACCATTCAATGGGCCGAAATCAAAAACTAAGCAAAAAGTCTCAAAGGAAGAATCCAATTGAATATGTACATTCCCTCTCAGCTATGGACATTCAACATGACCATCAGCTACCTCACGTTCCTGTATCCATGGCTGACTGTACCCTAAAACTACAAACCTAAATGAACCTTTACTTCTTTAAGTTGTTTTGGTCACAGCTGTCAATCACAGCACTTATTTTAATGTTTCAATTCAGTGAAGGCCAAAAGAGGCTTCCTAAAGCATGGGAGAAGGTGGCTGCTGAGAGCCTCAACTTGAAGCTGAAATAGTGGATCCTCCAGCGGAAGTGGAGAGGAGGCCTATTTTTTCCTCCAAGCAAGGGGAAGCTTAACTGAGTTTCCCTTCATTTTGCCTGAGAACTTGGGAACTGTGAGACTTCTGTTCTCTAAAAGGATACAAAGCCTGTTTCCTCTCTTTGGCTAAAACTGGGAAGGAAGGAGTCAAGGGTCACTCATCTGCAAGGCTCTGGCAGAGACTAGCTCTCTGTGTCACACGGGAAGGATCTGAGAGAGCTTGTAGTCTTTTAAATTTAACATGGAAAAATGGGATGGAGGCAAAGTGTGTCATGTGACTAAACTGGCAGGTGTCTGTCCCCTGGAAATGACCTTTCAAGAGGGTCCGGTGGTGCATGGCAGTCATCTCAGCACAGGGGGACTGAGGCAACGAGACGGTATGGATCTGAAGCCAACCAGGGCTATACATAGATAAACTGTTTAGATAAACAGTCTGCACTACAGAGTGAGACCACATCTCAAAAACAATTCAGTCAGTCAATCAAGTAATCTCCCAGGTTAGGAGTGGGGAGAGGATTTGAAGCATACACACGTCTACAGTTGTTAATTAATTAATTGCAAACCATGGTACACTTGTGGTGTCAGAGGACACCTTTTGGGAATTGTTCTTTCTTTCCTTCTACCACATGGGTCCTGGGATTTGAACTCAAGAGCCCAGGGCTGGCAGCTGGTGCCTCCATTTGCTGAGCCGTCTCCAATCCCTGTGCACACATTTCAAACTGATTTCTTCAACCCCCGAAAATGCCACCCTTGCCCAATATATTTGTCCACAGCAGAAAACAATACATGCTTGATACTTGGTCTTACCATGGATTCTGTTGATTCTTCTTCTTCTTCAAGTCTTTCCCCTCATTTTGAACATCCTAGTCCTGACCTTTCCTCTCTCCTCTCCTCCAAGGTATGCCCAGGTGGCTTACACTTGGCTGTTCGTGTACCTGTCACTTACCCAGTATACCTTATATCTGTTCTGGACACTAAAGCAGAAGGCCTGGCTGCTACTTCCATGGCTATTCAGAGAACTCTATTTGCTGTTCTCTGAGTCCCTATGGGAATCTGGGAACATGAACACAGAAGAGATTTTCTAACTGGTCTTCGGTTCTAAATTTCCTTCAAGTTTTGACAGATGTTCATCTTGACCCTGAATGAGAGGGCAGACCCCTGAGTCAAAATCTGGACTCTGAGAAACAAGGCCAGAGGTCAGACTCCTGAAGGAGAAGGTTAGCCGACAGGAAGTCCTGTACTAGACTACAGGTGGTGGGCACTGATGGGACTCTCATACTCTGTACCCTAACATCATCCTGGGGATGAAGGAGAGTGGATGGCTGGCAGAATGAGGGTGGCCTGGACCCCTTGGTACCTCCCCACAGCTTATCGTTCAATCTACCTCAGTAAAGGAATCCCATCTGAACTCATATTGACTCTGCCTATCTACTTATCTTTCATATTGCTGCTTAAGATAATTTAGAAAGTGCACATGTTTAAACCCATGAAATTACTGAATGAAGGTTTCTAGAAAAAAAAAAATCAAATCTCTTCTCACCGCTGTGCTCCTAGGTCCTTCCACAAAGTTGGCTTCGGTGAGATTAAAAGTGATTTCACTCATTACCTCACGGCCTCTAAGTGAGCACTTCTCGGTCTACTTTTTTTTTTATAAAAGAGCAGGTGAGTCGCTCTCAGTTCAACAGGGAGAGGTTTCAGCAGAAAGTGGCAGAAATGAATTACAGGAGAAATGAATCCTGTTTGGGCAGGTCTAGCCGTACTGCATTGCTATTAAAGTCACCTAAGGGGGTGGTAAAATGGCTCAGTGGATAAAGGCATCCTCTGTCAGACCTGAAGACTATCCCTGAGAGCACTGTGGTGGATGGAGAGGACCAACTCTTCCAACCTGTCCTCTGACATCACAACAACCCATGGCACATGTGTGCTGCCCTAACAAATAATGTCATAAAAAAATTAAAGTCACTTAGACCCATTTCTGGTTCCTTCCTTATCCTATAGCAAGTCTGAAACAAGCGCTTTCAGAAACTGGTCCCCCCATCCTGCCCAGAGCAAGTGCCTAGGGACTACCCTGCCCACTGCCCACTGAGAACTTGACAAATGTCTCCCTCCCTGCCGACCTCTCCACCACAGGCCCCCTAAAAAGGCCTGGTTCCTTTAGGGATCTGCTGGATGGAGACACTTGGCAATTTCTAAACAAGCTATGGAAAAACTATTTTTTAAAAAAGAAATCTCCCCGACTGTCCTGATTTCCCTCCAGTGTGCAAACACTTGTATTCTGGCTTTGGGGAAGGCGGGGTTGTGGTGGTGCCAGAGGTGGAGAGAGAACAGGAAGGTCTCATTCCTTTAACCACAGGCACTGGAGGCGATGGGGTTGGAATTGTGCCAGAACAATGTTAACTCGGGGTTCCTCTGTGGGATCCAGGGTGCTCGGACTAAAGCAGACATCTCCACACAGCCAAGCCATCCTGAGAGCTCATGGACAGAATGCCCCCGCGCTCCCCACATTGTTCAAAACACACCTCCTCTAAGGCGCTCCCCACATTGTTCAAAACACACCTCCTCTAATGAGACCCTGTTTTACACAAAACTCTCTCCTCCTTCCCTGGCCCCTACAGCCCAGGCTGAGGACCAGCTGCTGCTCTTCCTTGCTTTCAGGAAGTCCAGCAGCCTCTATGAAGGGAAACAGCCTGCCCTTCTCTGCATCACCACAGATCCGACCCCCCAGACAGCTCTGGTATTGCTTTGACCATCGGCATCTGGGCCACAGCTGTTGTGGCTGTAGTTGGACAGTGTCTCCCCCCTTCCCCCACAAGGCAGTGCTGCTCTGATTTTATATTTACTTTCCAAATGGTACTGCCTTGGAGTCCGTTCAACACAAATGGTTTCCATCCTGGTCTTCCCGAAGTTTCTCCTAACCTCCATCCCTTTTTCTTTCTGCGTGGCCCATTGTTTCTTTGGGACTTCTTCAAGGAGAAGGAGCTGTCTGTGTCAAACCCTGGCTCACTGGCCACCACCTTGTACCAGCTTCTAGGTGGCTAGGGATTGGGGTCTGTTCACATATGGGCCAGTTCTGGTTGGGGATGAATACATGTTGTGTCTGCTGTGTTCCCCAAAGGGGGTTTTGGACACCTCCCTCATCCGCTTCCCACACACCACAGTGCAACCACTTGTCCAGACCCCAGGCCAACTGCCTGGCCTGGGACAGAGGCTCTTTGTAAAAGAGAGCCAATCTCATGTCTGCCCTTGCGCAGCTCAAGTCTCCTGCCTTCTCTCCATCAGAAAACAGTGGAACAACAACCACACTTTCATCTTCTCCTTTTCAAACAACTTGTTTGCCTCGTTTTTCTTATGTATTCTTTGCGATGATCCAGGTGTCTGAGGTACCCACTGCAATGGCATGACCTGTCCCCTAAATCTGATACATTTTTCTGAAATGATTGTATCCACCTGTCCCTTGCTGGACGTCAGGTCTGCTGCTGACATGTCCTAGCTCCCCTCCTTCCTGGACCTGGTCCCTTGGGGAGAGGGAGCTTCTGGGCCTGCTGCTCTTGTCAGGTGTAGTGCTACTTTCTCAATAGTCCTGGACCTGGGAGGCTGAGCCCAGGAAATCATGACTGCTGCTGCGAGCTTGCTAGTGAGACCTTGCCTCAAATCTAAAAGTGAACTGTTCCTCAGAGAGGGAAATAGTGCATGTGCGCAAGAACCATTCCTTAGCTATCATCTCAGAGGGTGAATGAATGAATGAATGGATGGATGAATGAATGAATGAATGAAGACTATATCCTCAGAGAACTAAGAATAAAGAAGTTAGATTTTAAAGCATCCAATGCACAGAAATTAAGAGCCTTGGTGTCTCTTAACAGGGATCTTGGGGCTGGGAAGATGACTGTCAGTAGAATGCTTGCCTAACAAACATAGGGACCTGAGTTTAATCAAAGGAAACCAAATTTTTTTCTAAAAACAAAAACAAAAACAAAAACAAAAAAACTAGGTTTTTAAATGTCAGCACATGCCTGTCATCCCAGAAGGGATGGAGGAGGCATATCTGGGTCTTGCTAACCAGCAAATTTGGTCTAGCTAGCCAGTCCTAGGGAGCTGAGAAACCCTGCCTCGAAAAACAAGGTAGATATTTCCTGAGAACAGTACCAGAGGATGACCTCTGGCCTGCACACCCACATGTGCACATATAAGTACACACACACACACACACACACACACACCACACTCAGAGATTCACCAAGGCAAACAGGAAAATTCACAGATGCAGACTTTCAGAAGTGAGGCCCCTAAGGAGTACTGCCTCATCCAGTACTTCTCAAGAGTTGTGTATGCCTCCAGTGCAGTATGCACAGAGGAGCTCTGACCCCCACATCATCTTCCCATTTCTCCACCAGTCAGGCTGACTCTGTCCTAGGAAGGGGCAGGCCAGTGGCTACAGGGCTCCTGGCTCCTCCGTTGTCCCACCCTTGAGGAAGACCACAGCATGCTCTAAATACCATTCTGGTGGATTCAGAGCATGGATGGATGAAGCAATTGCTTTGGCGGTATTGTCTGGGATTCCTTAACCTGGACCAAACCTTCTTCCTCTCTAGACTACTCTCTGCTTACCATGGCACTCTGTGGCACTTTGGGGTGAAATTTCATGCTAAAGGAAGTTTAGATCTGGCTTCCGAAGGAACTATTTATCATCTGTTTACACTGTCTTCTTGGTAATGCCCAGGGTAACATCCCCCGAACTGTGCTGTGTGCATTGCAAAGGACACCAGAGCCACAGCTACTGTCCTCCCTTGGCATCTAGGCTGGCCTGGACATCTAGCTCTACGTCTTCTTCTGATGTCCCCTTTTGCAATTGCTCTGAAGAATCTCTGAGTGCAAGAAAGCTCACGGCAGAGTGTTAGTCCAGGAAACTGCTTCAAACAGAGTCCAGAGACAGGACCTGAAAGGAGTTTATAGAGAGATCCCGAGAGTGGTATCCATGGGGGTGGAGACAGCCTCAGTTTCTACAGCCAAAGTGGAGACTGATTCAAGAATAGGAAGTTCCAGTCAGACAAAGGAAAGCCAGGATGGGTTCCATCCAGTTCCTGCCTGTTTTTACCACTAAGGATGTAAAGGGTTTTTCTGAGATGGGCTGAACAAACCAGATCCTGGTTTCTTCCACCAGGAAACTTGTTTATTCCGTGGCTTTTTTTAGAACCCATAAAAGTTAGTGAGCTTGGCTCTACCTCACGTGCCCTAATTCTTCCTCACTCAGCAACTGTCAACAGGAAAGGGGATCTTGTCTGTGACTACAATGAAAGTGGAATGTACCAGAGCCTTAGGCTGACTGTAGATAGGACTGGAGAGCACACAACCTGAGGGGGAGGGGGAGATGCCACTGGCTACAGAAGCTGGGCTCTCAAAACACCAGAGAAGATACTGCCAGCCAGATAAACCAGTGTTGTCAGGAACAGCATGGATGGTCTTGGACATGACTCCTATCAGCCTACAGATTCATTTTGGAGCTGTTGCAGCATCCAAGAACATGTACACATACACACACACACCCACATGAGGAGGGGGGAGACTTTAGAAGTACAGAGGAAGACCTCTCAGGCAGGAAACTGGGAGAGAATTGTACCAGGCATATAGGAATCCCCATCTCCACAGAGGCTAGAGAAATAGATGACAGTGGCTCAAGAAGGGATGAGGAAGAGGAGACTGAGTTTCTCCTCAGAGTTTGGGTAGCCAACCATATTCTGCAAGAGATAAGGACTCAGAGTCAGCAGTGGCTCCAGTTGGAATGGCCCTGGACAATACATTGGGACATTTGGGCTAGTAGCCAAAGAGGTCGTTATTTAAGCAACAAAATAAGTAACGACGTTATTGGACATCCATAACATGAAAGAACTACCCATTGACTCCAGTTGACATCGATGCACAAACAATGGGTAAATAACAAGGAGTAGTGACAGGAAGGATACAGATTCCTTCAGAATGAAAGCCTGCTAATTACCAAGGAGTGGGAAAAACAGACACATTTGCAGGTGGCAAACATCACAGTCATAATGGTTTGGAGTGAGAATTCTTGCAGCCGATCCTCAAATTAACAGGTGAGATTACGAACAAGTCAGAGTAGCTTCCTCTGTATTTACTCCATACAAACTGAAAAATCGTGTCTCTACAGAGGGGAACCTGGCAGTTAGACTTCCTAGTGACATCAGCAACCCTGCCCTTGGTTCCATGTGCTCAGAAGTTACCACAATGTCTGTGGTGGTGTTATTCCAGATATGTCACCTCGATCTAATGATGAGAAAACATCAGCAAACCCTAAAGTGGGATACATGCTCTGGGGTGCCTGCTCCAGCTTCACCAGGATTAAAGTCAGGAAGACTAGTGTGGCTGACCCAAGTCCTCTTCCAGAAACACACAGTATTGATGACTCTGCAGTGTTACAGTGTTTCTTCTCTTTTGGATGTAGGCTAAATTTTAAACTGGATTAAGGATAGAATGGTTGGCTTGAGTCTGTGCATTTTTGTTGTTTATGGGTTTGTATGTTTAGTACAGGATCTTCCTCTATAGCCCGGGCTGGCCCGTTACACATTGCCCAGACTGACCTGGAACTTGTGACAATCCTTTTTGTTTAGCACCCTGAGTGTTGGAATTATACACAGCACGCTCTATATTAATCTTTTTTTAAATTTAATTTTCTGTGTATGTATGTGTGTGTGCAAGTTTATGAGAGGGTGTATGTGCATGTGCGTGTGCGTGTGTGTGTGTGTCTGGCACCGGGTCAATATTCTTCTGATGTTCTCCACTTTATGTACTGTGACAGGGTCTCTCACTTAACCTGGAGCAAACTACACTAGGATTATGTGTCCCTCTACAAACCCCAACTGTCACATGGGTGCTGAGGAGCACAACTCATGTCCTCATGCTTGTGTGGTAAGACTTTACTGATTAAGCTATCTCCTTAGCTCCCTAGGATCTTCTTCTTACTACTTTATAAGTCTAATAGTATAGAAGTCAGAAAGAATGAAGCCAAGTGTTTCTTCACCTAGATCAGACTTGGGTATACTCTCTGTCCAGGTGAGACCCCGAGGGAAGCCCCAGAGTGGAGAATGGGTAGTGGAAACAATGTAGCAGCAGCGAGCTAGCTAGCTAGGAACAATACTCCCAAGGCAAAGGGAGGAGAGCATCCGAGGGATGATCGCTTGTCTGTATTCTCAAGCTCAAGGCAACAGCAGCCTAGGTGCTGGCTAAAAAGTTTTATGTCAACTTGACACAATAAGCTGGAGTCATTTTGGAAAAAGGAACCTCAATTGAGAAAATTCCCCTAGCTCCACTGACTGGTGGAGCATCTTTTCCATTGATACTTGATGCAGGAGGGCCCAGTTCACTTGGGGCAGTGCTGTCCCTGAGCAGCTGGTCCTGGGAGTTCTGAGAAATCAGAGTAAGCAAGCAATGAAGAGCAGGCCGGTAAACAGTGTTTGTCCACCCTCTTCTCATCAGCTCCCTCCTCAGGGCCCTTCCTCCTTGCTTAAGTGTCTGCTCTGGCTTTCCTCACCTGGAAGTGGAAGACGAAATAAACTTTTTCTCCTCAAGTTGTTTTTTGGCCAGTATCTCAGCACAGTGATGAGAACCCTAAGGCAGTCTCAAACAGAGGAGAGGACCTGATGTACAGAATGCAGAGGAGAGAGCAAGGGGACCTGGGAGAGCCGTGGCATTCTGCTTGCGGAGAATGATCAAAGAAAGAGAAAGAGAGGAGAGGCCAAAGGACCAGCAAGCTGGATACCTCCTCCCCGGGGTTCACAGGGAAAAAGGAAGAAGAGAAATCTTAGAGGCTGGCTATCCTCTTCATTAAGCTCCCCAGAATTTTAAATCCTAAACAGACATATCAACCCATCCTGTTTAGTTTTGTGAAAAAGAATTCATCTCTACGAACATAAATATTTAGGCTTTTTTTTCAGTTCTTTAAATCCAAATGAGAAGAAACAAAACACAGATGCCCATCTGACTATTACCCTTTAGGGAAATAGAAATAATTCTCATCCCTGCTTCTACTGAGAACCTCTCAAAAGATGCTGAAGTATCTGTGGAGAAAAGAGTAATTCTCTATAGCTTCGTGAAAGATGTATGGCTTTTCACTTGGGAACTGTGGCTGTTCAGAAAAATCTCTAATAATCCTAGAAGAGCTATGTGCTACACTATCTCAACTGTCTCCCCACAGTGGAGTGCAGTGGTCTGTGCTGAGCCCTGGAACCGTGCCTGAGACAGATAGCGTAACATCATCCGGAAGTGGGCGGGGACAGCAGAATCACATCATCCCACTACTGACTGCCATGATCAAGTACGCACCTCCCACGGCATTGCAGCGGGACGTCATTTCCCAGAGTACCAGAGCCATGGAGTAGACATCCGTCTGCTTGAACGATTCCACGTTTTCCAAATTCATCCTGGATTCCAGAACTTCCGGGGCCATGTATCTCGCCGTTCCCACCTAGGACCAAAAGAAACACAGAAGGAAGTCCATTGTTTGATTCTGAAGGGCCCAAAGCCTGGGCTTCACATGCCAATGACTGTCTGTTGCTAGAGTCTCTTTACTCGGTTCTTAGATAACTTCCTGCATGTATGTGATGTGTTTTGATCATATTCACCCTCACTATCCTCTCTTCTTTCTCACTCGCTTCTTCTGAACCCCGTTTTTGATAACAAGTTCTCTATCTACTTCCATACATTTTAAAATGATCCGCTGCTTTTGATTAGGGTTGCTGGTATAAGTATCAGTGGGGGCTTTACTGGATCATAGGTGACTATCAATGGGTATACCACTGAAGTAACATAACTCTTCTTCCTTCTTCACTGGCAGTCATTTATTGGCAACAGTGCCCCAGCTAGAGGTGTGATGGTGTGATATTTTCTTTCTTCCTTCCTTTCTCCGTTTCTTTTTTTTTTGGGGGGGGGGAATTGATGGGGGACAATGTTTCATGTAGCCCAAGCTGGATTCATACTCTGTAGCTGATTATCTAGAACCACTGATCTTCCTTCATTCATTTCCTGCCTTCATTTCCAGAGTGCTGAGACTATAGGCATATGCTACCACGCCCAGTTTTTATGGATACTAGGAATCAAATTGAGGGCTTCATGCTCACGAGACAACCACTCTGCTGACTTAGCTACATCTCCAGGCCTGTGCAGATGTGCTTAGAAACAACAAACAACACAGTGCTATTTAAATGATGAGAATTACATGGGTAGACACGACACATACTATTATTTTCTCTCCCTGAAAACTCTTCAAAGACTAAACTAAGCATGCTCAAACTAGTACCCCACCCAGAGCCACTAATCTGCCTATATATTATTATATGCATCCTATCATTCAATATTGTTATAGACAACCTGAAGGGCCACATCTGTGATACTTTAGATGCTTTTTTTAAAAAAAAAAAGATTTACTTAGTTTTATTTATGTGGTGGGTATTGTGCCTGGTGCCTGTAGAGGCCAGAAGAGAGCATCAGATCCGCTGGAGCTGGAGTTACAGCGTTTTGAGCTGCCATGTGGGTGCTGGGAACTGAGCCCAGGTCCTCTGGAGAGACTAAGAATCAGACAGATTCCCTAAAAGGCAGAGAGAGGTAGTGGGTATGTATTTAAGGTGGCGAACTTCCAAGATGGCTGACTTCTTTTGCACCCTCTTGGCCTGATACAAAGCCTGTCATCTTAAGACAAAGACCTTTAGACGTTTTCTCCTGCCAGTAGGCCTCCAGATGGAGTGGCTCACCAAGTTCAAGGCTAGGTCAGGACACGTTACATAACAGTTGTACCACTGAGCCATCTGATCCTTCTTTAATTTCCTTCCCTAAATTAGGGGAAGAAAGTCCTTCAGAGCAAAGAAAGTCTCCAGCCCTCAGGAAGAGACTGGATTGTTGCTCTTGGAGTCCTTCTGAGCTCAGTAGAGGGTCTTCTTGTCTGCATGTCTGTTGCATCGTGTGTCTCCTCACCAGAAATCAACGTGTTATTTCAGTGGCCGATTCTACCTGTTCCTGTTTGCTGTACTCGAGGTTTCTCTACCACACCTTTCACCTTCAAGATTTTTTCCTCCCTTTTAATTCTTTAACCGGCAGAGAAAAGGAACCTGATCAAGACCCTTAAATTTGACATCTCTGCAAGAGCAGCAAGTGCTCGAAGCCACTAAGCCATCTCGATACACTCCTACGTATTTATTTTTGCTTTTGCAAATAAGATATTTTTTCCATTCGTGAAACTCTAAGACTCATGATGAAAATAATTGCCACCCAGTTGGGTCACTTAAGGACTATTTAATTTTAATTTACCTCATGGCCCATAATGACATAATTTCATAAATCTCTGCTAAATTAAAGTCATATGAAAAGACCAAGTCATACAATAATTTCCATGAATGTGATGTGTAGTTCTATCCTGGTTATTTGGGCCTGTGATCTATTTTATGATTGACATTAAACAAACAGGGGCCTGCAGGGAAAAGGGAAAACTATCTCCAAGGGAAGTTTTCAAATGAAAATGTCTGATACTGCAGCATATGCAAGTTCATCCAGTGTCAATCACTGTCCTGTCATGCAGAGGTGAAGTCATTGGATGTCACTGTTCCAAAGAATGGTCCTTACTGGCATGTCTTTGAAGACATTTCTCTTTTTAACAGAGCGCTCTGTGAGTCACTGCCCTGACATATTAATTTGTTTGTGTCTCCGCGAGATGACCTCCGCGCTGCATTTGCTGTTGTGGACAGACAAGCGCTGACAAGGCAGAAACCTCGCAAGTTCGGTTCAGTTCAAGGAGGGCTTTAGAGCGTGCCCCATTAGCCAGCTAGAGAAAACAGCTGTGCTTCTGGACCTTCACTGGCAACTTACAACAAAGACCTGTGGGCTTTTTCTTCTACCAGTAGGTGACTGGATGAAGTGCCTCACCAAGTTCAAGGCCAGGTCAGGACACGTTACATAACAGTTATCCCAATCTCACAATGGACCCACTGTGAGGGGGCATCAGCTGTCACCTGGGATGGAAATCTTCCTTCTTTCTCGTCATCCTCTAAACACGCCTTTGTCAAAGGATTCCCATTTGGATCTGGGACATTTCAAAAATAGAACCATTGGGCTGGGACAGTGTCTCCTTCAGCAAAGAGCTTTCCATGTGAGCACGGGAAGAGCACTGGAGTCCCCAGAACCTACATTTAAGGTGGTTGTGGTGCCACACCCTTGAAATCCCACTACTGTGTGGAAGGGGCAGAGACAGGAGGATTCCTGGGGCTAGCTGTCCATCCAGCCTAGCCAAATTGGTGAGCTCCAGTTTCAGTTTTAGACAAGTGGCCTTGTCTCACTAAAGAAGGTAAGCAGCCCACTAAGGGCTATATCTCTGGCCTTCACACAAATATACGTGTATGTACACACAAACACACACACACACACACACGGAGGGGGGCATGAACTGTTCTCTCCTTCAACCAATACTCATTGGCAACTTCCACTGTGCTGAGACATTATGCTGGGCGTCTTGAGTGTGGATGTGAACTTTAAGGTCTCCTTCTAGAATCTAGAAACCAATATAACCACTAAGAGTAGGCAGCAGAACGTCTCTAGTACATCTAGTACAGCTATATGAGGGGAAAAAGTAGAGCTAAGATGTTGATAGTTCCTGACTGAAAGAAAATCATTTGCAAATGGAAGGAAAGTGAGAACCAGCAGCTGACTCAAGCTGGAAGGGATTTGAAGAAGCAAAATGTCATCTATTAACAAAGGTATCTAGTCAAGAGAGTGTGGGATATGTCTGGGACTGACATCTTAATGTGCTAAATTCCTTAGATAAATCTCGTAGCCTAGAGCTCCATGAGACAAGAGGCCTGGGGTGTGGGTCAAGAGGGGAGGTGAAAATAGCCAAGTTATATTGTAGGCCTGGGTCTCCCCAAAAGTTGGCTAGAAAAAGAAAGTGTGGCTTATGTCTACAGTAGAATTTTGTTCACCTGTAAAGAAGAATGGGAAGATGGCATCTACAGGAAAAAGTGAATGAACCTGAATTATCCTGTTAAGTGAAACAAGCCAGGCTCAGAAAGTATATTGTTTTCTATTCCATGTGGAATCTAAAGGAAGGAAAGGAAATGAAAGTAAAGGAGTGGGGAGGGGCTTATTAGGGATGTGGCAGGGGAAGGGGGCAGGGCAAGGAAGGGATAATAGGAAGATATTTATGCAAGGCATTGTTTGAAGTTCCTTACATGCACAGATGGAAATGTCATTATGAAACCCATTGCTTTGTGTGATTTATATATAGTATACCAGTGAGTATGTTACACGAGGAGCAGGGGCATGGCTTGCTGTAGAAGCATGAGGACCTGAATTCAGAGCTCCCAAAGCCATGTAAAAGCCAGATGCACTGGCATGCCTCTGTACTCCCAGTGCTTCTGGGTTGCAGCGGGGTTGGAGGACCACGACTGTAGAGTTCACTGGCTCTCCAATCTAGCAAATCAGAGAGTTCTGGATTCAGTAAAAGACCCTGACTCGAAAAATAAGGGAAAAAACAATGAAGAAAAATGGAGCTGATATCAGCCTCTAGGCTCTCCACATGTCCACATGTGCATGCTTGGGTAAGTGCACCCACACACACCTGTAACACACACAACACACACACACACACACACACCCCTACCTCTCCAAATAAAGAACTGTAGAAAGAAAATAAAAGAAAGGGGCAGAAATGAGGCCAGGCATGAGGTCTGGAGACAGAGCACCCGCTTCCACTCACCTGCCCACTGTTGGCCAGATCGTCCACAGACAGAGTGGGGTCCAGGCGCAAGGACAGCCCGAAGTCACAGAGGCAACAGGTCAAATCGTTCTTCACTAGGATGTTAGAGCTCTTGAGGTCCCTGTGAACGATGGGCATCTTGGGTCTCCCACAAGGAGTGTGGTCACTGTGGAGATGAGCGATGCCCCGAGCCAGGGAGCTGCCCAGCTTCCTCAGGTCCTCCCAGCTGATGACATGCCTCGTGAGGTACTCCTGCAGGTTGCCCTTAGCATGGAACGCTGTGATCAGCCAGTACTGCTTGCCCAGCTCAGTCTTCCGCTCCTCAGCAGTCAGGAACTGCAGGATGTTCTCATGCTTCAGGTTGATATCGGAGAAGATGTCCTTCTCCGTTTTCCACGAGGAATACTCCTCATAGGGGAAGATCTTGACAGCCACGGTCTCAAACTGCTCTGAAGTGTTCTGCTTCAGCTTGGCCTTGTAGACTTCGGCAAAGCGGCCCTTCCCCACCAGTGTGTCCAGCTCGATGGGCAGCAGCTCTGTGTTGTGGTTGATGTTGTTGGCGCATGTAGAGCTGATGTCGGAACGGTCGTCCTCCAGGATGATGGCACAGTTGTCGCTGAAATCCATGAGCTTCCGGGGCTTGCTGCTCTCCCAGGACGGGCTCAACTTCTGCTGCCGGTGGACACGGTAGCAGTAGAAGATGATGATGACAGCTATGGCAATCCCCAGAGGAGGCAGGAGGCTGACACCCGTCACTTGGATAATGACCAACAACAGGTCAGGACTGGTGGCCGTATATTCTGATGTGGAGATAAGGCAAAGGAGAGAAGGCATTAGGCTCTGGAGGTGTGTACCGCTAGGAAGCAAGTCCATAATCATGTCTTTATGCACAGTAGAATCTGAACTGGGTCCGTGGATACTAGCTGGGGATCCTTACCTAGTATTCTTCTACATACTAGCACACCATCCATGTCCTTTCCAGTAGGAAACTGAATCAGAGATGATCATGGATACAATACAAACCAAAGTCTGATGCATAAGGCATTGTTATACTAGTTCAAGTTTCTTCCTCATGAGTAATCCATACAAGAAGGACAGAAATGGGGAGAGGGCTGAGCTGGCAAAGCACCTGATGAGGACCCGTGCTAAACCTCCAAATGTAAATTTGCTCACACTAGGGATCCCAGCTTTGGGGAAATGGCGGTGGGTCTCTAAGGCTCACTTGTCAGTCAGTCTAGCCAAATCAGTGAGTCTCAGGTTAAGTGAGAGACCCTGTTCTAGAAAGGGTACATACCATTCCTAAGAAATCCACTAGAGTCTACATGCACACACTTGCACACTTGTGTACCTGCAGACATAAACACATATATGTCTATGTGTACATCGCATGCGTGCGCGTGCATGCACGCGTGCACGTGCACACACACTCTCTCTCTCTCTCTCTCTCTCTCTCTCTCTCTCACACACACACACACACACACACACACACATACACACACACTCACACAGTTGACATTAGGTAACAAGGCTTTCCTTCTATGCCTCTCCTTGCCACCCAGGCTCAGAGCTGATAGTTCAGGGCAGCCCAGATGTGGAGCAGGAGCAGGTGCGTATATGGGAGAGGGCTAAGACAATCCCTGTCTGAAATCATCCACTCAGCTATCCCCCACTCTTTAAACAGCTTAAATGCCACTCTCTACGAAAAGCTGGGAAAACTCAGTACAATGTCTTCCGTGGCTTCTAGACCTTTCTGTGTTTCTGGGTCAGTACAATCAGGGCTGAACAACTATAACGTACTAGACAATAACTAAGGCTGAGGCATTGGGGATAGAGGTAGAAAGACATGCATAACATTTGCTTGCACACAGTTGCTTCTATAGAGACATGGCTAATTGCTCCCTGCTTCCCTCCCCCTCCACACCTCCTCCTCCATCCTTGCCTTTATAGGTTCACGTGTTTGAAACTTCGATTCCCAGCTGCTGGTGGTCATGTTTTGGAAGGTTATAACTTTCACCAAGTGGAGCCTCACCTAGTACCACTGGGCTAGACTGGCAACTGGCATAGGCTGGACCACTTCCATGATTTCCCATGTTTGTGCTGTCAGATGAGTAGTCTTATGTTCTAAAGCAGGCTGATGTAGCCAGTTTTGTATGGTCATGATAACCCCTCCCACCCCCCCCCAAGTGCCATAACTTTCAACAGTTGTTGAACAGAGGGGGAGGGAGAGAGAAGCCCTCTGTGGATTCTCTTAATAGGGACCTTCCTGCCATAAAGATCAGTTCTGCTCCATAAACCCAAAAGTATTTACTATCTGGTACTATTTTATAGAAAAAAATCAGCAGCCCCCTGTCCTATAAATGTATTTTTAACACCCTGTTATACACTAGAAGAATTTGGAGAGACTTCGCTTTAGTCCAATGTGAATATTTCTTTCCACATATAAGAAAATACGATTCGGGTTTTTAAAACTGTTACTTATATAACTTCTTAGCTGTGACTCTAATTCATCAAATCATTTGCATGAAGCCTTCATTTGTTGCTGAGAAGTTTATAGCTCCTAGCTCCTCACTTCTTGCTCCTTCTTGCTCAGATCTCTCACTTTCTTCTAATCCGAGGCAAGCACCTAAATTGAAATTAACATGTGGTGTTGACTGCAGAAGGTTCTAGAAGTCCCCTAGTTTAAGGTTAGAAACCAAAGCTTCACTTTTCCCTCCAGTTTCATGTAGCTTAAAAAAAAAAAAAACCTCCCCCCCTCGTGTGTGTGTGTGTGCATGTGTGTTGACTGAATAACATTTGTCAATCTAGAAACTTCAAAGAGGAGATGAAGGGAGTCACAATAACAACTCAGGCCGGAAGGAAGGAAGTTTTGGGATGTGGCTGGATCTAAATAAGAGCCTCCCAGGCAGGCCACCAGGTTGACCTCTGGACTTCCACTAAACAAAGAGAACTGTAGATCTGGACACGCACTGGGGTCTGCTTGGCTCAGAAACTCACATTAAGTGTTTCTTCCTGCTTATTCCCAAATAAGAGAGACTCCTGTGCTGGCTGAGTTCTCGGGACTTACACAATTCTTATATTTAATTGCCGGGGAAAGTCTACAGGGTAGAAACTGCTATTATTATTAAGACGCACGTCCCAGAGAGGAGAATTAACATTCATGCTGTTTAATTTCCCAAGATTGACTCAGGCAATAAGCAAGCCAATATTTGCAAGAAGCTCTATTTGAACAGGGTTCTTAGCCTTATGCCATGGTGTCTCTAAACATCACCCGGGTGACACATTGGTGAGACTCAGTGAAGAATGGCTTTAAGTAACCTCTCAATTTGTACCGTCCTTGTCTTCACTGGAGGTGAGATCAAGCATCTTGGTGGCCATCTCCTCAGTAATAACTACCAATCTTTTTTTTTTCTTATGTATATGAGCATTGGTTCACATGGATACATATGCAGCACATGCATGCCTGGTAGCCATGGAAACAAGAAGAGAGTGTTGGATCCCCTAGAACTGGAGTTACAGAGAGTTGTGAACCCTCATGTGGGTGCTGATCACCCACCTGGTCCTCTGCAAGAGCAGCCAGTGCTGTCAACAACTGAGTCATACTGTCAGTTCTTGGGTGGGACATCTAGAAGCCCACATCAGATATACAGAGACTATTTCTCATTCTCAGTTATGAACCACTGTGGGACACTGCCTCTAAGTAGACATATTTTTCTGCTAGGAGAAGAGGACCTCCCATGAGAAAGCAATCCTGAGACTGCTCCAGGGCCTCACACATATGGGGACTCAAAGGGTATACATCTGAAATTATTAGAATCTTCCATGAAAGGTTTCTTTTTACATTAACATAAAATTAGAGATAGCTCTGGGTAGAATTTCCTAAAGGTTCTTTCTTTCTTTTTTTTAAGGCTCTAATTACAATAGCAAATATTCTTAGCCCTGACTTCATGATTGGAATTCAGTGGTTCTGTGAACTTCATGAGCAAAAGGCCTCAGTTTCTCTGACCTTTAACTGAAATGTATCATTTATCCGCTATTTTATGTGTATATGTGTGCACCCGCATGAATATGTGTGCGCCGTGTGTGTGCACAGTGCCGTTAGGGGCGAGAAGAAAGCATTGGGTGCCTTGGAATTAGAGTTACAGACAGTGGTGAGCTGCTTTGTGAGTGTTGGGAAACAAACCGAGATCCTCTAACCCTGAGTAGGAAGTGCTCTTAACTACTTAGCCATCACTCCAGCACTGAAGTATTCTGAATCATTTCTTAGTATTTCTATGATTATGTCACCAGTTGAGATCGTAGATACGTTCATAGCAAATAACATTTGAGAAAGATACCTTGATAAACGCGTGATTTACTCCTCACTTTCCCATCTGTCCTTTCTTTTCAGATCTGCTGCTAGATCCTGCCCAAGCATTGTTACAGAAATACATATTCATCTATAAAAACATGAGATCATTGCATTTGAGCGCTGTAATATTTCAGACACATTTACAAGTCCCTTTGAGAAGTTCTACAGGCTTCATCTGACTTCAATTAGTCCACAGTGCACATGCACAAGAAACAAAATGCCTTGGAAGAAGAGAAGGTATCCCAGGGCTGGCCTCTCTGACAGTTTCCTACAGCAGAGTTAATAGTGACCTGTCTCCCTGGGATGCAGGGAGAAGATGCCACAGGTAGGTTTGCCTGGATTGGTGTATGGCTTTCCACCAAAGCAACTGGGGCTTTTGCTGATAGCTTCGCTTAGCCTGTGAAGGAGAGTGGGAAGCCCTCTGTGATTCGCTTCTTAGGAAAGTAGCGCTCAGTGAGTTCTGTTAGGCAGGGAGCTAAGCGATGCCTAACGCACACGCGTTATATTACTTTACTTCCAACAGTCCTGAGTCAGGTTCTGTTTTACTTACAGTATGGAGGCAGATATTGTGTTTAGACTGCTCATGCCATGCTTCCTTGCTAAAGATCCCTACATCACTAAAGTCGTAATTGAGGTAGGGGCTCGGGTCAGGATGTTCTTCCTTCCCTCGGTGTACCTCAGTCTAGCTGCGCTTCCTGCCCGGACAATTGCATACTTATCCTGTGGCTCCAGATGACCACGGTGACATGTGAACACACTTCAAGGGTCAGTGAGGTCTCTCCAAGGAGCTCTCTCGATGCCCTGTTGTGTTCATTACTATATACACTGGATCAGCAAGGCAGAGAACCACCATCCAGGTCCCCTTCGAGTGTACAGTTACATTAATGAATTTTCCCTCCAAATGCCTTCATTGGAATGAATGGCTCAAAGGCTTTAAATATTAACACAGGAGTTCATGTCTCAAATTCATCTATGTTCATCAGGTTTATATCAAGTCATAAATAATAATCAATTTAGAATTTTTGTTTTTGTTTTTATTTTTCGATTTAGTGTTTGAGACCATGTCTTATGGAGCTCAGGTTAGCTTCAAACTCAACATGTAGCCAGGGATGACCTTGACAGCCTCACCTTCAGAGTGTCAGCATTACAGGCAAGCTACCTGTATGTGATGTAAGAGGTTGAACCTGGGGCCCCAAGGAACGATGAACAAGCAGCCTACCAACTGAGTGGCACCCACAGGCCTCTACTTAGAGTGTTTCTGAGGCCACGCTGACCTCATAATTTGTTTTTGCTAAGTCATTTTACTTTAAACCATTAGAGAGTCTCAGTTTTAAGTCTTTTCAGACACTTTTATCAGATGTGGGCATGACAGAGCACATAAGAAGCCTGGGAGTTGCTTGTTTTCATCTCTTCTGTGTGTCTGTGTGTCTGTGTGTGTGTGTGTGTGTGTGTGTGTGTGTGTAAGTAGGTAGGTAGCTAAGTAGGCAGGCAGGTAGGTAGATAGATGATAGATAGGTAGGTAGATAGACAGACAGTCCATGGTGGAGGGGTTGGGGGGGTGGGAAGAGGAGGAGTGAACACTCAGCTATGTTTTTGTACATATATTTAACAGTTCTAAAATTCACACTTCTTGCTGCCATCGCCTGACTCTTTAAGCATCTCGTTGTCATGGTGCAGAATCTCTTGGCACCTTCCCATTCAAAGTGAGGTCCAGACCAGCAGCATGAGCACACATCAGCTACGTGCTCACGGAAAGGAAGAATCCTTGCCTCTGTTCTAAACTATCATTACGTCTGAGCGTGCATTTGAATGTTTCCTAGACATTATAGTTTCAGAAGTACCTTTCCCAAAGCTAGAGTAGTTTTCTTGGTGTTCTGCCAGAGACGATGTATTCCTAAAACCAAGCCTCTCAGTGGCATCATTGGCAGAGTGCTGGCACAATTGGATTCAGACTGCCCAATAAGAAAATAACCCCCAAGAATATTCCAGTCAATTAACCAGCAGAGCAGTGTGGGATGAGATAGGATTCCCCATTCATTCTCGCGAATGAAAAGCAAGCAAACTCAAGCAAACAATTAAACATGATTTTAATTAAGCAACAGGAGAGTAAACTGGCTGGAATCACAGGAGTGACTTTAACGGGCACCGTGGTGACAGTGCTGCTAAGCATTCTGGGTAGATTTTGAGACTATTTCTTTCCCTGTAATGAGGGGAAAGGCCTTCCCTCTGTGCCCTTTAATTCCTACTGCAAATATGTCAAGCTGAAGCTCCCCTCAGCTCCCCTCCCTGACCGAGAGTCTCCTTTGCATGAGTTTCTTCTTGGCTCTCCTTTAAATAAAGTTGAGTCCAGTGCAAAAGCCTCCTCTGGCTTACTCCTGGGAGGTGGGGACAAAACCTCAAGCAGAGAGCTACAATAGAGAGGCACTCCATTTTAGACATTGTTGGCACAAAATCCAAATATTGGGACATTTCAAAGTCATCTTTATGGGGTCTGGGAAGATACCTCAGATGGTAAAGTGCTTGCCTTGTAAGCAGGAATACCTGAGTTCAACCCTCAGAACCCACATTAAAAAGCTGGGAATGGTGGCCTGTGCTTGCAATCCCAGTGGTAGGGAGACAGTAAGAAGTACATCCCTGGGCCTCTGTCCAGTCAACCTAGCCTATCTGGCAAGTACCAGGCCAGTGGGAGACCTCACTTCAAAGAGAAAAGATTGACAGTTTATGAGGAATCTAATGTTGTCCTCTGGTCTCCATATGTACACACGCGCATGCGTGCGCGTGCGCACACACACACACACACACACTTGGTACTGGAGTTAGCAAGAAGTTAGGGAATTGGGAAAGGGGGCTGATTCTCCACAGCACAGCTTAGAACTGAACTCTTAGCCCTTAAGCCAGAGACCCTCAAACAGCCTGCCCCTGGGAGGTTAAAGGCTGAGGAAGACCAGCGAGGTCCAAGCTGAACCAACCAAAGGGCAGCTGATCACTGACCTGCAGCAAAGGTAACCTGACAACAAGCACGGTTAGATATTTCCCACCACCCACAGCACACACGCCCGGGTTAGGAGTCCAAAGAAAAAACTTTAACCACAAAGTTAATGCCAACCGTAACAGAGCACGGTTATTTCTTCACCTGCTAGCTCAGGGCTTATGCCTAGAAACCTGCATCATCCTGACTAACGTAACCCCTTTTTATTGTTGACATTGTCATTTGGCAGGCTCCACAACTGCCTACAGGCTAAGGCTCTGGGCGTGTGTGTGTGTGTGTGTGTGTGCGTGTGTGTGTGTGCGCGTGTGTGTGTGTGTGTAGATTTCCAGACTGGATTAACGAGCTGGAAGAGCCACCCTGCCACCCTGCCACCTTGAATACGGGCAGCATGGTACCATGGGCTGGGGTCCTGAGCACTGGAGAATCTTCTCTTTCTGCTGACTGACCCAGGATATGCTGTGACACAGCTGCCTTGATATGGTCCCTCCATCATTTTCTTGGTTGTCTGTCTCCTGCCTGTGTTTAGGAATTCTAAAGGCAGAAACACACTGAAGTCTGGGGTTTATCCTCTTCTCCAGGGAGCTGGGCCAATATTGGAAAAGACTGTGCACTATAAATATCATTAGTGTTTTCAGCAATACCAGGTAATGCCCGATACTTCACACCCTCACGTGTGACCCTGTTGCCTGGATACCTTCTCCATCCTTGTCATGGCACCCATCATTCACATTCTTAAGGCTTGTTCTAAAGCCATGGATGCCTGTCTTCTGTAGATCCAGGGCCTCACTGAACTAACTTCTAATTAGTTGAAAACATAATCCTCTTCCTATCAAGATTGGCCAGTGTAGATATGAGGCTAGCTTGCTTTCTCCTTAATCGTAAACTGAATTTTGACCCCCTCTGTGTGGATGGCCCCTACCCACTAAGGTCTCTCCATCTGGAATACACAGAGAATACAAACAAAGACACAGACTCTAGCAGAACAACCATTCTTGGGTCCAGTGGTTCCTGGTGTTGGCTACATATTGGGATATCCTGAAGGGATTAGAGAACGACACCAGTTAAGCCAAGTTAAGCCAGAACCTGCACAGCTAATGCAGAATTTACCAAGCACTGAACACTGCAGCCCAGGCAGTTATGTCCGCCTGACTGGGAAAACAGAAGAAATATAACAGCTACGTTTCAGATCCATTGTGTATGAAATGATACTATGTCAGGCTTGTCTGGAGCTGGAGCTATGGGCACGTGTGAGCCACCTGATGTGGGCGGGTGCTAAGAACTGACCCTGGGTCCTCTGCAAGAGCAGCAAGTGCTCATAACCACTAAGCTGTCGTTCCAGGCCCATATATAGCTGTCCTTAAATGAGATGGACAAATGTAAACTGTTTTATTAAAAGTCAACATTTTTATAGTGTGTGTATGTGTGTGGGCAGGACACGCATATTTGTGAGTGAGCTGGTGCATATCCTTGAGACAAGAGTCCACCTAAGGCGCTCATCAAGAGTTACCCACCTTGTTTTTGAATCTGTGTCTCTTGCAGGCCTGGAGCTCAGGAAGGAAATTGAGCTGGGTGAGTGAGCCCAGGGGATTTTCCTGGCCAGCCTCCACCTCCCCAGTGCTACATTTGCATGTAAATGGCTCCACACTTAGGTTTTTAATGTGCATTCTCAGTCCCTACCAACTTTACTGACTTGAGCCATCTTCCCCAGCCCTGTTTTCATTATTTTTAATAGACATAATGAATAACCAAAAAGGGTTTACATAACAGTAGGCCAGAGCTGCTTCCAAAAGACTTTCAAAGCCAGGTGACTAGGCTATAGGTAGAGAAGTTCGGATTGCACAACCTCTGGAGTTCAAAGCCTGGGTAGAAATAGAAACCACTTCAGAGTTTGGCAGCTTCTTGGAGTACATTTTTTTTTTTTTAGTACACACAGTTCCACGGCAGCCATTTTGCCACCATCCACAGGTGTGGAGTTTGTGGGACACACGGATGAGTTGGGTGGAACACAGACTTGCAGCCACTACACTACAGGAGCAAGCACTGGGGTCCAGTTGCTGCAGTGGCCACTCGTATCCAGTGAATGAATCCAGGGCAGGCTGTGCACACAACGGACACCCTGTGCGCCCCGCAATGACTCATGGAGAACGGGGTTCTACAGGTACATGCTCACCACCCCAGTTACCACCAGAGCTAGCCTCAGAGCCCCTGCCTGGGGGAAAAAAAAACAATTTACAAAAAGGAGATGTTCTGCCTCCAGTTACTTTGCGTACATCCTATGCTGGGCCTGACTGAGTTGTGGTGCAGTTTGTATATTTCTTTGTCTGGACTTGGGTTGTGTTGAAGGATTTGGGATACGCTCTCTAGCCAAGGTTTGTACACAGGCAGAGGCTCTCTCAGCTCTGGGTCAGCCTTCAAATGATGGAGTCGTCTTCTGGGAGACAACTGCACTAATTTCAATCTACAGTTTTTTACATATTGTAACAATTTTTCTCAACATTTTCACACTTCTTCTTTCCTTCCTTCCTTCCTTCCTCCCTCCCTCCCTCCCTCCCTCATTCCTTCCCTCCATTCCTTCCTTTTAAATTCTACATTTAGTCCAGAAAGTAAACTTGCCTTGTTTCCCCTCAAAACTAAGATGCACAGCTGGAAAGCAGCTGTTCTGAGGACTGAGTGCCCAATCTGAGGGCAACAGGTAACCAGAGGCCCCGCCCAGGCTTGCCACAGTGCCCCTCGCTTGCTCTTCTCATGCCTTGTGTTCAAGACCGAAAAGGGACTGGAATGTAGTTCCGTTGGTGGAATGCTTGCTAGCCCTCTTGTAGGAAGCCCTCGGTTGATTCTCCAACACCCCAAACACCAGGATTAATGGAACAACCTGTAATCGCAGCACCTAAGAGCCGAGGCAGGAAAGGCAGAAAGGTCAAGGGTGGGATAGTTCAGCTGGGAAAGCAGGAAGGTCAAAGTCAGGACTGGGAATGTAGTTCAGTTGGCAGAGCACTAGCCTAGCATTCATGAGGTCCTGAGCTGGATCCTAAGCGGGTCATAAACTGGGCCTGGTGGTGCAGGACTGTCATCTAGGCACTCAAGAAGAAGAGGCAGGAGGATGAGAAGTCCAAGGTCATCCTCAACTATGTGAAAGACTTAAAACCAGGTTGGGCTGTATGAGAATCTGTCTCAAAACCAAGAACCAAAACCAAACAAAGACAAAAACAACAACAAAAAACCCTCAAGGACAAAACCCTCAATTTTTTCTAAGAAGCTGGTCACCCAGGGCTGGGGCTGGATAGCCTCAATGTGAAGTTAGAGGTGCAGGGACAACTCTTCTAAATGGTTCTCACTCAGAAGGCCCCGAAGTCAGGCAAGCGCGCAAGGCATCTGGTGCACAGGGAATCGGCTTACTGGATGGCGTGAAGCCCCGCCATTAAAGCTGCAACGGGCCCAGAGGGAAGCAGCTGGCCGAGATGGACTGCTAGCAAAGTTAAACATAGACAGGAAACCACATGTCTGATACTGTTCAGAAAAAAAAAAAAGAAAAAGAAAAAAATCATTTGTCTTCCTGCCAGAGCGAGGCTCACAACCCAAAAGGCTGTTTCGGTTTAAAAAGAAATTCTACAATAGTCAGAGAGGGAGCAGTGAGGCACCCGGGTTAGGAGACCTTGCTCTTCTCCCACCTCCGAGCACCTCAGGTGAACCTAAGTGATGGCTCCGTGCTAACCGCTAAAGTGCATGCAGCGGAGGCGGGGTGCAGGCCAGCAAAGCACACAGCCACGTGACACAAAGAGCTGTTTCGCTACAGAATCCTGAAGGTTGTACTTGGAGTCAGAAGTGGTTTGGAAAGTCCTGCTTTCTTTCTTTCTTTCTTTCTTTCTTTCTTTCTTTCTTTCTTTCTT
>NW_021604620.1:7070646-7088555 GCF_004785775.1 Grammomys surdaster | reverse complement strand
CTTTCTTTCTTTCTTTCTTTCTTTCTTTCTTTCTTTCTTTCTTTCTTTCTTTCTTTTTAAAAAAACTTTTGTATCTCTCTCTCTCTCTCTCTCTCTCTCTCTCTCTCTCTCTCTCTCTCTCTCTCTGTGTGTGTGTGTGTGTGTGTGTGTGCAATTAAATTGAAAAAGAACCTGAAATTTGAGAGAGTGAGAGAGGGAGAATCTGGAGGGAGGGAAGGGAAGGGAAAAATGATGTAATTATATTATAATGTCAGAACATAAATTCTTATTTAAAAAGAGGAACAACTCTCCGTAGGCAGAGAACATGTGGAACCTCTTCCTTCCACTAGAAGATGCATCTGCCCTACAGCCAAGGGCTGGATACAACTGTATGTAGCCAAGAAGAACCATTATAAGCCACCCAACATTAAATCGTACAGCTACTTAAACCATATGTCTTTTGAGATAAGTTCTCACATAGCCCAGGCTGGCTTTGAACTCAGATTCTGATCTTCCTGCCTCCACCTTCTGAGGGTTGGGATTACAGGTGAGGGCCAGCATTCTTGAGTTTATGTCGTGTTGGGGCTCAAACTCGGGGCCTCAAACATGGTAGACAAACACTCTCCTAAATGAGTTATGTCCCCAGCCATGATGACAAAACTTTCTCTTTTGCAATTTCCTCTTCCAAAGCCACAGCCATGTTCTCAGTAGTGAGACAACGACAATACATGACAATGCCATACTCTACATCACAGCAAGTGACAGCACATAAGTTAACCTAGCACAGCATCCTCTACAGCCTTCTCTCCTACAATACCAAACCATAGCGAGGGTGACCTGTGACACACTGCTTTTCACGTTAGCACAGTTCAGATGGGGAAACATCTGGGCAGAGGAGAATGCGCGACCTGTCTGAACTGGTCACCTGCAGATAACCAAAGAGCAGCAGGGAAACCTTACACAGCTCGAGTTTGCGCTCGCTCCGATCCAGTCACAAAGTCCAGAGGCTTGTTTATCCTCCCAGTGTCCCATCAAGCTCACCACCCTTCTTGTCTCTATTTGTGCGTGTGCATGTGTCTGGGGGATGGGATATGTGTGTGAGCACCCACGCATATGAAGGCATCCAAGGTGAACGTTTGCATTGTGTGTAAAGCGGGGTGTGAGAGTGCTTGTGTGAGCACACACGAGTGAGCCCTGGAAGTCCCAAGGTGGATGCCTGCAATCCACCCTCTATCACTCTTCCACAGTGTGCGTGAAGCATCGTTTCTCCATTTAGCCTAGAGCTTGCCAGTATGGCTAGTCTCAAGTGGTTGATTTGTTAAGAGAGATAAAGGGTAAAGGATAATTTTTCCAGGCATGGTCGGTTGGGAGACGCCTTTGATTCCAGCACTCGGGAAGCAGAGGCAAATGGATCTCTGTGATTTTCAAGCCAGCTTGGCTTATATAGTGAATTCCAAACTAGCCAGGGCTACATAAGGAGATCCTGTGTCCAAAAGAAGAGTCCTATGGAATAGTCCTCACGGATCCTATGGAATAGCAGCAAGCATGCTTAGCTGCAGAGTCATGGTGTCAGTGACACACACCCCCACACCTGCCCTGCACAAGGGCTCTGATGGTTCAGTGTCCCTGAGACCCTGTGATGAAGCAGATGCTGCACGCACTGAATGGGGCTGGGCGGCCCCATTCAGAAGCATGCTCCTTAGTAGGGAAGTATGAGTAAGGCAGGAGTGTTCGCTGGAGTTTTCTAGAAAAGCTCTATGCCTGTTGCAGATCAGAAGACCCACTGACTAGTGAATCTGAGCTTGCTAATGGTTGGGTTAGAATGCTACAGGTGCAGATTGGAGATTATCTTAGGGTATCTTTGTTCCCTAGTCACTTTTTGTCACTAACCTCATCCTCTGGGGAACAGGTAGACCCTTTGGAATGAGTAAGCTGACTAGCAGACCTCTCCCTTCCAAAATCTCAGAAACTAAGATGGCATCAGGTGGAGCCTGGAACCATCGGGAGAGATTTCTCTGCTCTGCCATAGCCAGCCTGCCTGCCCCCACCCCACTCCCACGATGTACTTACTAAATATCTCAATATTTTGCTGCCTTTTGTCCTAGAATTATAAAAGGTGGTGTAACCATTTCCACTGTCGATCATATTTTCCAGGCCAGTCTGAATCTGTGCTTCCAGGCCATACTCATTCCTCCTTGCCTCAGAATAAATACTCTCTTATTCCTTTTGGAGCAAGAGATGTTGTGTTGATGAGTTTGAGTTTTTGTGTTTGTTGTCTGGTTTTTGTCAACTTAACACAAGCTAAAGGCACCTGAGAAGAAAAAAAAACTTCAACTGAGGAACTGCCTCCTTTAGATTGGACTATGGACATGCCTTGATCAATTATTGATGTGGAGGGCCCAGCCCACCATGGTCAATGCCACCCCTGGAGGTCCTGGGTATATAAAAAAGCAGGCTAAGCACAGTGGGAGAACAAGACAATCAGAAGCATCTCCTCATGGCTTGTGCTTCAGTTCCTGCCTTGAGGATCCAGCCTTGAGTCCCTGCCCTGGCTTCCGTGATGAATTAATAATGTAAGCCAAATAAACCCTTTTCTCCTCGAGTTGCTCTTGGCTGTGGCCTTTGTCACAGTGAGAGAAACCTAACTAGGATAGCTGTGTTTTTACAAAAAATGGCTTCCGTGACAGCTGCCAGTCCTGACAATAACCCAGAGATGCAGTCAACAGCACTAAGCCAGAAGCATGGCATGGCCATGCAGCCCTGAGCAAGCATTCTGTGGAAATACAGAAGCAAAGTGGAAGGGGCTAGCTCAGAGCACGATTACTCCAGTCACTGATCTGAAAGGCACGGAAAGCCCTCCCACTCTTGTTTAGCAGCTTCCTGCTGTGATCCTGAGTCAAAACAGGAACAAACGTGCCTAATTTGTAATATTATCCAGCAATGTAAGGGCTGTGGTTAGCTTTGATTAGAGATCCTATACTCAGCATGCTCCCTTTTACTGGAGAAGGTATGTGGGGAGAAAATAGTAACTGGAAGAGGCACAGATTAAAACAGAGCAAGCCTTTCTAGCGTGCCTGTGGTGTGGTACCCAGGCTACTGGTACTCTGTTCAAAGGGCCTGGCTAAAACTCAGCAGTTGAACCCAGATGCCAGAACAGACCTGAAGCCAGACAACACTTACTCTAACATCAGGGAAGTGGAGTCTGAAGGATCCCTGGAGCTCAATGTCCAGTGTAACCTCTGTGCTGAGTTCTGAACCATCAAGAGACTCTGTCTCAAAAACAATCTGTGGCTGGAGAGGTGGCTTAGTAGATACAGTGCTTGCCACACAGCGTAAAGACCAGAGTTCAGATCACTAATACACTTGTAAAAGCTGGGTAGGCTTGGTGCCCAGCATAATCCTGAGACTTGAATAATGGAGCAAGACAATCAGGAGTTCAAGATCATCCTCAGATAGTGAGTTCAAAACCAGCCTGGGATACATAAGACTTTATCTAAATAGAAAGGAAGGAAAGAATGAAGAGAGAGATGGGGTGAGAAAGGAACTAATGAAGTCAACCAAGAAACAAGCAGAAGGGCAAGCACCTTTGAGTTCTAGCAATGCAGGCAGAGATCAGCAGGTGACATGCAAAGGGTATGGAGAGATGTCTCACCAGGTAAAGTGCTTGCTGGACTCAAAGCGTGGGGAGCAGGGTTTGAATCCCCTGAACTCACATAAAGCCAGCTAAGTGTGGTAACCCTCTCATAATCCCAGCTCTCCAGAAGCAGAGACAGGAATCCCCAGGGTGAGATGGCTCACTAGCAGAGCCCAGTGGTGAGTTCTGAGTTCAGGAGAATCAGACTCAACATAGAAGGTAGAAAGTGATAGAGAAAGAGGACCAGCATCGGCCTTGGGCCTCCACACGCATGTGCACACTAGAATAGAGATGTGCATACACACACGCACAGACACCACATGTACACATACAAAACACCAAAACCAAAACAGATAAATGTCTTGCAAAGTTGGCATGCCATCTTCTGGTCACAAGGCAGCCCACTCCTGATGACGTTTTCTCTTCCTACATCTTAGACTATACTTCCATCATGGCACCCATCAAGTCTTGCCTGATGGATGACTGTCACCTAGCCACCATGATACCCCCTCCTCTAATTTGCATTTTGAATTTAGATGAGTACTGGGTAGGTTCTCAGGTCCCCCAGCTAAAGAGATCTTCAGAGAAGGCAAGGGAGATGTGTGGGAGACAGCTATGAAGAGTGGGCAGTTTCGGGCTAGTGTTCCAGCTGCTTCTGCTGCTTCTTGTTCCCCTTCTCCTTGGCCAATGAAGGATGCACTGAACCCACTGGACATTGCACAAAGCCCGCTTCCATGGGGGCCGGGAGGGAGATGGCATAGAAAGCAAAGACCCAATTTTTTTTTTTTTTAACATTTCCAGACATGCCCAGCCTTTTGACAGTATGAACTACAAAGTTCACACTGGAGAACCATATAATTGGTTGCGCCCAAAATAAAATAATAAGCAAATCGCAAAACGCATCTTGCAAAGTTTTAGGTAAGTTTATGATATTGCTTTGGATATGATATTCTATCCATGGCTATCCTGGTGTGCAATGTAGCCTGCAGGCTACAGCCTGGGGATGCCAGTAACATAAGTAGTAACATAATGTCTTCAAACACTGAGGGGACCCAACATTCATACTTTAAAGGATTTGTGTCAAGGTCATGACTATTGATTTTAATTGGAAATCATAAAACACAGGCAGGAAAAAATCATATTTAAAACAGCAAGAATATGAGCCCCAGTAAGAACTCTATGCCAAAGGGAATGAGGAAAGCCACTGGCAGTCAGAGAGAGGTCTCTAGAGCATGGAGCTGGATGGTCCACTGTGTGCATTCCTTAGGCTCCAGCAATTGTGCTTTTCAAGGGCTCTTTTGTTTCAAGGAAATAACAGATGAAGGAAAGGAATGCTTAAAACCATTGTCATGTCAAAGAGTAATCACGCCTGCAATCCCTGCACACAGGAGACTGAGGCAGGAGGATCCCAAATTTGAGGTTAACCTGAGGTGTATTTAGTGAATTACAAGCTAACTTGAGCAGCACAGTGAATGTCTCAAGAAAAATAAATAAATATACAGATTAGTTAATTAACTAAAAGCATTTCCGTAACATATTTGCATTCATTATTTAACCATAATTCTATATAGAACAGTATTGTAGGCCAGCCAGCCCAGACTAATCAGGCCACAGTAAGAAATCCTGCTTCAAAAAGCAAGATGGGTGGCTGCTAAGGACTGACAGCCAAGGTCGGCTTCCGGCCATCACACACATGAGCACAGGCATGCGTATACACTGTGCACACACCCACACATCTATGCACACAGACACACACAGAGAGAGAAAAAATAAATTGTAAATAATACTAATAATCTGCATTGCCAACAAAGACCCAGCTGCTGCGGATGCCCTGAGAATGAGCCTGGGGAATGAACCATTGTTCTGAGGAAAAGAAACTGTTTGTCAGGGCCAGGTACCAAGATATGCTCTGGAGAATCAAATCTGAGAAGGGCCAGCTCGGAGCCCACTGCTCCCTGAGCTCCTCTGTCCTCACAGCATGTTCCAGTGCTCCCTACAGCAGTGCTCCCCTGGAGGACTGTCACCCGGGTTGACTACTCACCTTCTGAAAAGATGATGTAATCATTACACTCCTCCGTGTTACAGGCGCACATGAAGAAAGTCTCTCCCGCCCTTTTCTTTTCCTTCATGACACACTTGGGAGAAGCGGCATCTTCCAGAGTGAAGCCGTGGTAGGTGAGCTTTGGATCGTGGCAAACTGTCTCCAGAGTAATGTTCTTGTCATTCTTCCTCCTGGGGCGCAGAGGTTTGTTGAGGACAAGAGAGTGGGGCAGAAAGTCAAGTCTGTACATTCCTCAGGAAGTGGTTTCCACTAACAGTAGTCACTTCCGGTTCCCCAACATTCTTGACCTGTCCCAAACTCTCCTGCACTGGCTTGCTTTATCTCCCTCCACCTTTTGCCCACCTCAGAGCCTGATTATGATTACAAACAAGACAGCTCTCCTTGGGGAGATCTCTACCTGAAAGATCAAGCATCACCCCTACTGGGGTCCTTATAGAGGGGAAGGTGTTGGAAAGGGGTTATTCCTAGGGACCTGGGTCATTTTACATCTCCCACTCCCAGGGCACTGCAGGCTCACATTGTGGTAGAGTCTGTGTCCTGACCAACCAGAAAGTTCTTAGAGAGGCTTCCTAGTGACGTGATGGTAGATCTTTTTCTTTTTATCTTTGGTGTGCAGGTATGTGGACCTGGGCACACATGCATGTGGAGGCCAGAGATCAACTTCCAGTGCTATTCTGCAGAAGATGTCCTCCTTAATTATTGAGACAGGGTCTCTCACTGGCCTGGGACTTGCCAGTTTAGCTAGGGCTGGCTGGCCAGCAAGCCCCAGGCATCCTCTCGTCTCTACTTCCAGAGTACTGGATGTTTCTAGGGATCAAACTTAGGTCCTCCTGTTTGTATGGCAAGCACTTTACTGACTACCAAGTCATTGCTAAAGGCTGGGATCTGTTTTTCCTGCTTACTGGTCACAAGTCACTCTTTGTGGGGCGGGGAGGGGGGCAGGAACACATTTCATGCCAACGGCTAGTTCCAAAGACAAAATGGGAAGAAAGATCCTAAGTAAAGAAATGCAAGTTCCTGGATTCAAGAGTAGGACAGGAGGGGGAACAAATAATTAACTCCGCAGAGAGGAAGGCAGGGTGTTCTTCCTTTCCAGAATAGAAAAAATAAGAGTGGATTATGCTGTGGGAAATGAGTTATCTCTTTGCCATCTGTATGTTTGGAGACTTATTTGGCTTAGAGCTCAAAGGATAAATAGTACAGCATATATTTTGAGAAATGCCCAGGTGATTGGTTCTATATGACCATCATATTTATTCTAAATGCTAATTTATTTATTTTATTCTTATGTGTACCTCTGAGTGCCTGTATGTGTACTATATGCATGATGAATGCCAGAGGAGGCCAGAAGAGGGCATCAAATCCCTTAGAAATGGAGATACAGGAGGCTACGAGCCACCATGTGGATGCTGAGAGATGAAACGAACCACCTGGGGGTTAGGTGTTCAAACACACGAGCCTATGGGGTGACTTTTCATATTCAAACCACAAGAAGAAGCATTCTGGCAAATCAGATTTAGTAGTTGATGGAAGGAAGACTTGAATATTGGTATCTGTATTTGGGGTTGGAAGGAACACATACAGTGATTCTTGCCATGAGCACACATGACTTAGAAAGATAGAAAACAAAGTCTGGTTTAAATGTGAAATGCACCCAAGAGGCTCAGGTGTATGAATGCTTGATGTCCAGCTGGTTCGGTCTCTGTTCCCTAGATGCTGATACCATAGGACTGTCAGCCACGTCTTTTCCCTGCATGTTGGACTGTATCCCCCTAGAACTGACGCTGCCTTGGAAGGGTGTTTGTCACAGCCTTGCTAAGGTAACACGGAAAGCAAGACCCCCTTTCTCTGGAGGCCCCCTTACTTACCACACGGCCACGCAGACTTCATGCGGCTTCTCACATATGGAGGTGATGCTGCAGTTGCTCATGCAGGACTTCTGGTTGTCACAAGTGGACAGTCTCACATCGCAAAACTTGCACAGTTGTGGAAGCTTGACAGCACCGCCATTGTCGTTGGCCATTACATCGCTGTTAACTGAGGAGAGAAAGAAAGAGCAAAGGTTATCCTACTTTATCACGGCCTGAGTTTGATCCCAGGATCCCGTGCTAGAAAGAGAGAAGCAACTCCTGAAATGTGTCTTCTGACGTCTGTACAAATGACATGGCATGGGTGTGCAACATCCATAGTAAACAGATAAAGGAAAGAAGGTGGAGAAAGGTAATAATAATAAAAAAAATCTCTTCAGAGTGGAATTCCCGGATGCACGCACAGAGCGATGCCCATTGTGTGGCAGTGATAACACAGATGTGTAGTCGCTTCTGCGCTCTGTCCATGGTGGGCATAAAGCATGTTTTCCACAAAAACCTTATCAATTGTAAACAGATTGGCTCACTGCCTGCTCATCCCAAGTTCTCTTGAAGAAATTCTAGTTCACTGGACCTGGATATAGAGCTCAGCTCCTAAACCATGAAACTGGGAGTTCCGTCGCAAACCTATGACCCAAGCTCTTAGGAGGTAGAGGATGGAGAGTCAAGAGTTCAAGGTTATCCTCCGCTGTATACTGATTTTAAAGCCAGTCCAGGTTATGTGAGACCTTGTCTAAAATAAATAAGCAAACAAATCAGACCAGGGCAAAGGGAATCGATTAGAGGTGAGTACATAAGATGGAGACACTAGCAAAGTCATTGCCCGGGTGGGCAGAGAGGTCACCACCGCAGTGAAATACAGAGGTGGTAGAAACAGATGCTAACGGTTGAGCTGCTGTGGTCCTAGGGAGGCTGCCATACCCTCCAGTGTGAGGAATAAGGGGTGAGGAAGTGGTGGGTGGGTGTGGTCAGAGAGGCCAGAGGCCACTAACAAGTCCTTGAGGTGGAATCCATTTTCCACGTAGAAGAGTGAAGAAGGGACCGAGGGCAGTGGTGGATCCATCTCTCGTGCAAAGGCCCTGACAGTTCTCTCAGGTGTGGGCTAGGAACAAGATGGCCAGGCTTATGTCTCCCCCCTGCTTCACTCCCCAGACTCACACTGTCTTGTGTTCCACCACTGCCTTCTGCCTCTCTGCTCTACTGGCTCTCCAAGGAAATCTGATTACACCTCAAGGTCCTGCTAGTGACCTGCCTCTTCTGAGACCACACCCCCACACCCATCACAGTCACCCCAGCTCCCTTACCCATCATTCCTCACATCGGAGGGCCCGGCAGCCACCCTAGGAACACATCATCTCAATCCTCAGTGTTTGTTTCTGCCACCTTCGGTCTCTGATTAAAAAATGACAGTCTTCATTCTAAAATGAGCAGCTAGTAACCATCGAATGGTTTTGTTTTATTGTTGGTCAGGCTACACGGGTCATGCACTTCCATATAACCTGTTCATCAACACGTACGTTTCCAAGAGCCCCAGTATACCTTATTCAAACACTGTATCTCCAGTGTGTCAAAGAGCACCCACCATACAGAATCCGTGTTAGTTCCTTTTCTCACTGCTGTGACCAAACACCCAGGAAAGTAGCAACTTAAAGAAGGGAGGCTTTTGGCTCATCATTTGAGGGTAGAGTCCACCACGGTGAGGCAGCAGCAGTGGGAGGCAGCTGGTCACATGGTATATAGTCGGCAAGCTGAGAGGAATTGAGTTTGTTAAAGACAGCTTGCAGTTGATGGAGTAAGACAAAGCTGCTACCCACTCAGGAAGAGAGGCATTAACTCATAGTCTTTGCTGCTCTAAGATCAGACATTTGGGGTGTAAATGGCTAGAGGGCAGATCCTGGCCCTCAGGCAAAGGCAGGGGATTTCTGCAAGAGGTCCCCTTCCAGAAGTCTGAGAAGGGCCTCATGGAGTCTCCTGTGTTCACTTACTGCTGCCCAGTTACTCTCCCTGCTGTGAAGTTTAGATTTCTGTCCTCAACATTTCACCCTGTGACCTTCTTTGTTGCCTGGGCACACAACACCTGCTTCCTGGGTCTCTAAAAATACAAGCTTATGTATTTAAGATCTGCTTTCTTGTGGTGACAGTAAACATAGAAGAAGAAGGGAAAAAAAGCAAGCCCATTCATCCCTTTCAGGCCTCTAGTTCATTTCAGGAAGTATATTTTTAGGTAAGAAGCTATTTTGAAATCCTCAATGTCTTCCAGACTGTTCTCTACTTAGCTAAAAATATAGGCATCAATGGGCTCTGGACCTTGTTTAAATTTGTTACCAACAAAACAATGGATATACTTTTTTCTGCAATGGTTATGTTTGGATCCATTTGTGAAACAATTCAGTCTATCCCTTAGATTTTCCTACAAGAAAATAAAATAAAGAAATGAGACTGTATTTCCTACAGTCATAATTTCTTTTCCCTCTTGGTATTGGGTGTGTTTGGAATAAACATTATTTGCTGGCTGGGGGGTCCTAATGGTCTTCTCAACAGATAATCAAGCCTTTAGGAGATGGAATTTAGCCATTTAGCCTTCTAACATTTTGAGATCTTAACTTAGATCAGTGGTTACCAGCTTTTGCCACTGTGGACAAGACAGTAGATACTTGAGCAGCCAGCAAGACCTGGATGGATTTCGGATGTCCTGACTGAATGGTTCTGAAGGTAGCCTGGGCCTTGGGTTTCTATGAGAATGGCCCCATAGGCTCATATACTTGAACACTTGGTGCTTACTTGGTGAAATATTTTGGGTAAGATGAGGAGGATAACTTTGGTCTTGGAGGAAGTGGTTGTGGTGAGACTTAAGGCTTTTTTTTGTTGTTGTTTTTAAAAACCTACCAGCATTCTCGGTGTGTTTTCGGACTCCCACTTGTGGATCCAGATGTGAGCTCTCAGCTGTCCCTACCGCCATGTCTTTGTTCTACCATGATGGACTCTGGCCCTCTAAAACCATCTAAAGCCCGGTTGAACACATTTTTATATAAGTTGTTGTAGTCACTGGAATAGATGTCTGTATGCTCATGTGGGTGTGGGCACCTTTGGAAGTCAGAAGAAGGAGCTAGAGCCCCTTTGGGAATGCAGTTACAAATGCTTGTGAGGTTCCAGGTATGAGTTCTGGGAACTGAACTCAAGTCTCTGCAAGAAAAGCATGCACTGTTAACTCCTGGGCAATCTCTACAGCTCCCAGGCCTCTGGGTTTTTTTGAGGCTGCACAGATGATTCTAGAGTGCAATGGAGACTCAAAATTTTGAGCTAGAATTAATTGGGGGCGGGAAGTCCACGACAAACACCGGGGCTGAGTATGTAACTCAGCAAGTTCTGGTTCCCCTAGCACCACATAAACTCAGTAAATTGGTGCATGTCTATCATCCCAGCATCCTATAGGTAGAGACAGGGGGATCAGAAGTTCCCAATCATCCTTGGTTGCACAAGGAGATCAAGGCCAGCACAGGTTACCCGAGAGCCTGTTTCAAAACCAAACCGGAAGCAAAACCTACAAGTAATTATACAATTTGTGCGGTGCTGATGGAACACTTCCCAACGACACTGGGAAGAGCTCCCTTGTGGAGAAAACCTGCAAAGATGGCCTCAGCTCCTGTGCATCTCCTTTCCCGGGGTGACCAGTTCTTGTCTAGCAAAAGCTTAGACATGGGAGAGCAGCGACACAAGTCAGAAGTGACAAGGTAGCCACAAAAGCAGAGACTGATGACAGCCAAGGCTACAGCAGCCACCAAGCAGAGGTGTTGACAGAGGTAAGTGCCTAGGACTGGTGCCTGGAAAACACAAAGCCTAACAGAAAGAAACAGTGGGGCCATCAAAGAAATACAGAGAAAGAAAAGAAAGGAAAGGAAGAAAGAAGGAAGGGAAGGGGGAAGGGAAATGGGTAAGGGATGGGAGAGGAGAAAAGGGAAGGGGATGGGAGAAGAGAAAAGGGAAGGGGAGGAAGGGAGGGAAGAGGAAACTCAACTCACAAAGCTCCTGATGCTCTGTGCCACGGTATTTGCTGACCAGAGCAGCATGACACAGATCACCATGCCTGCTGCCCTCCCTCCAAAGAAGTCTGAGAAAGTCTCTCCATTGAACCTGGACAGAAAGGAGAACCCCACACCTCACATAAGTGTGGGCATTTGTAAGGACAGGAGATAAGGGGAATGCAGAGTTCTCAGTGCCAGCTAGGGACACACTTTGCCTTTTTATTTATTCCAGTTTTCCACCATTACAGCAAGGCAAAAGGTACCACTGTTAAGGTTTGGCCAAGATATTTTCTCTCTACCTCCTCCTTTCCTACCTCCTTGGATTCCTTTATGAAAACCTTACACAAGCAAGGCATGATCAGTACAACTCACCCTGACCCAGTAACCCCTGACAGAGGTTAGCTGACAGAGATCACTGCCCACTAACAATTCCATCAGCTCCCAGAAGCCTGTAAGCCTTCAACCCTTCCTTTAAGCCAATATTCTCTTCCCTGTATGTGACAGTCACCCTCTGGCCTTTTGTGAAATGGTTTGGCAAGACAGATACTTTCAGACTACAGCACTATTGGCCATCTGTGTTGGCCTCACATCATTCTGATAAAAGCTTCATGAACTCACTCTGGAACAGGAAGCAGAGAAACATCAGCTTTGTTCAGTCCATGCTTTCAAGAGGTTCACGGATGCCCCAGCAGCCTGTAAGCAACAGGTGAAATCCCAAGCCTTTCTTTGTGTCCTCAAGAATTCTGGAAGACCTCGTGTGGTCATGAGGACCAGTGGAGGGAGGTACTGCATATGCCCATCTGGGTCCCTAGGAAGAAGCCGGACCAGCCATGCCCTTAAGCATCGAGCAGTCATTCTTATGTTTAATCTGTGATGCTTCAGAGGCCAAAGGGTGGGACTACAAGGACATACATCTCGATCAACAGCTACGGACAAAGATATAATTCTAAACAAACCCAAGAAATTTTTTCCTGGCCAGAGGAGGGAGGACAGTCAGTACATTGCTTGCCTTGCAAATGGGAGATCCTGACTTCAGTCTCCAGACTGTAGGCTTAAACCAGAAGTTTCCACTTCACTAGACCCTATGTAAAGACCAAAACAAAGCAACAACAACAACTGTGTGGGTGTGATGGCATATGGCTGTCCATCTGTACCCGTCTATATGTCCATCTGTATCCACCTGTGTGCCCATCTGTATTCATAGGTGGCTATGACAGGTGGAAACCTGGGGCTCCCTGGCCAGTCAGCTTAGCCTAATTGGTGAGCTCCAGACAAATGAGAGACCTCACTTCAAAAATAAAGTAGAAGAGGGGTGTGTGTGTGGGTGTGTGTGGGTGTGTATGTATGTGCCTGCTGTACCTGCATATGCCCAGGCTCCCCATCTGTACACACATTTAGAAAAAACCGTGTGTGTGTGTGTGTGTGTGTGTGTGTGTGTGTGTTTGTGTGCCCGCTGTACCTACATATGCCTAGGTTTCCCCTATGTACACACATTAAAAAACAAAAAACAAAAGAAACCAAAACAACAAACAACAGCCACAACAACAACAAACCCCCATCAAGATAGTCTAACTTACTCTTCAACAACCTCTAACCAAAATTCAAAATGCTTTCCCATCTGACGGCTGAGTTGCTCTCCGTGTGTTTACTTCAACAGTCTGATATTAAGGCAGCACATTTTAATTGCTACAGATCCTCCATTAGCAGTTGGCCATCCTTTGGGAATTTTCTACCATCAGCAGGCAGATTAATTATTCAAAGTGTTCTCTGAAACAAAGTTCCAGTAAGGAGAGGCTCTCTCACCTAGAAAGTCTCATGCTGGCCTATGAACAGAGACAGCTGTCAGAGCATGTGATAGACTCATGAGACACAACACATTTCACTTCTCTTCCACAGCCCTTGAGTAATAACAAAACTTTTACCCCTCACAAAGGTTACGGCATCTTTATCTCCCATTGCCCCCAAACTCACTGCCGAGGCTCTGAGTTCTCACTGTGAAGAGAGGTATTCATTTCTTTTTTTTTTCCAAGGGGGGGGGGTTATTTAGGGCAAAGGGCAAAGGTGGGGGAAGAGAGATAGAGGAAGATGGCGGAGAGAAAGAACAAGGTATTCATTTCTAGACAAGCACCGTTGTCTAAGGATCTGTGGTGCTAAGAAGGAGTCAGATTTTTAAATTGGGATTAGGACTTCTTGGCCCATATCTTTGAAACAGTATCTACCAGTGGCTGGAAGGTTAGGGGAAAATTCACCAAGAATGTTTAACGTTCTGACAGAAATGTGTTCAAGTAACATTGAACGTTGTTCTCCTTATTATTGGTTATTCTTGTGTATGTGAGGTGGGGGCACAGCATATCCTAGCATGGCACAGGAGAACTTTGTAGAATTGGTTTTCTCTCACAGATTAACTTGGGTCTCAGGAATCCAACTAGGATCTTCAGGCTTCTGCAAAGAGCACTTATATCTGATGAGCGATTTAACAGCCTTATTCATATAACTGAATTCATGTACCCCTTTACTATGGGGAGAACCTGAAAGTTCATTGACCACACACACACCTGTGATGTCTGGCTTGGTGCTGTGTATTTAAGAGTACCATTGCTACTGATGTAGTTGAAGGCAAAGCGTCGCAAAGAATAACCTGCAGCAAGTGGTGAACAGAACTTACTATGCCTTGAAGCTGAGCTTGTCAAATGTGAATACACGAGAATCCCTCAGGGGGAATATTGAATCTGCAGGTGTAGCACGTGCGCAAGCTAGCAGAGCTGTGGGGGTTGGCATGTCAGACATTCATAGGGCAGACTAGAAGTATGAAAACCAGACAGGAACTCATGCTGAGGTTTCCGGGCAGAGTTCTTCCCCAGGAAACCCCAGTGCTCACTCTTGTAGTGCACAACAGAGTCACATGATCGATGGCAACCTCCTTTAGTCAAAACCAATTAACTACAGCTGCCAATTGCATATGCCGAATACCTTCAGAGCAGTACCAGGACTAAGGCTTCGTTAAACAGCTGAATGGGGGATAGAGACACCATAGCTCAGACCTGAATTTTATCCCCAGACCCCATGACTTGTAAGAAAGAAAGAAAGAAAGAAAGAAAGAAGGGAGGGGTGGGGGAGGAAGTGAGGCATGGCAGTGCAGTGGACACAGGAATATTCTTGGAGTCTGTTGACCAGTCAGCTCAGCGTAGCTGACCTATTTGGCAAGCTCCAACTAGTGAACGACCCTGTCTCAATAATTTTTTTTTAAGGTGAATGTTTGTCACCTGAAGAATGACACCTGATGTTGCCCTCTGGTTTGCACACATACACACACACACACACACACACACACAGAGAGAGAGAGAGAGAGAGAGAGACAGAGACAGAGACAGAGACAGAGAGACAGAGAGAGACAGAGAGAGAGAAAGAGAGAGAACACCTAACCATGTACACTCTACCCATCCACCCACCTAGCAAGTCTCCTCTGAGGTAGAGGGTCACTGCACGAAGCAGGGAGACTCGCCATTTTCCCCTTTCTCTGTGGGTTTTAGAGCTGGCAAAATGGAAAGCCGATTTCCTTGCATTTCGCAGCATGTCTTTCCGTCTGCTTTCTCTTAGACTTGGCCTCTCAAGCGATCACAGGCCCAGAGGCTGGCTTGCCATCTGGGCTCACACTGAAAGACTCTATCTCGGAATGGGTTTTAATTGCAGCTGGCATTTCAGAGTCAGACACCCAGGCCACCATCTGGCAGACAGCGATGTGGTTTACCATGCCGGCAGCTAACACCCACGGCTCAGGAGACCAGGTGGGACCAGCCCGCTGGCCTGTCACGTGGCCTCCCACTCAGAACAAAGAAGCAAGTCAGTGAGAATCAAAAGTTCCCACTCCTATCCAATATGGTAGACAATTACTGCAACCCATACAACAGATGCAAAAATACTTCCTAATTGAGTTTCAGGGTTTTTAAAAAAATGTTTTGACTCTACTTTCCTGTGTCATTAAAGTATTTTGCCATGGGAGAGTAGAGCGAGTGTCTCCAAGTGACAATGTCCTGTGGTTCCTGGGTATCAGTTCTAGATAGCTCTTACCCAGTTTACTGTAAAATCATAGAGGCTGAAAGAAGGTGACAGAAGGTGATAGTGGTCACAGCACTTTATTAAACGGACTATGGAAAGAGTGGTGTTTAGTCAGCAAAGTGTTTGCCTTGCAAGGCATGAGGACCTGAGCTCAATCTCCAAACCCAGGTAAAAAGCCAGAAACCGCACACATTTGTAATCCCAGTGTTGAGAGACAGAGACAGGAGGATGCCTTGTACTTGCTGGCAGTCAGCACAACCTACTTGGTGGTCTCCTGGCCTGTGAGTGACACTGTCTAGAAAAAGGGGGTGACATTCTCCCAGAATGTGATCTGGGGTCATCCTCCACCTTCAACATACACGAGTGTGCATACGTATTCAAAACACTTCATTAGCAATTTAGTAAAACCTGTCAAAGATGACCGAGTTAATGCTCTGAAATCTATTTGAAATGCCTTGTGTTTCCAGTCTGGTAAATAAAACAATCTCAACAAGCAGTGAAAGAATCAGAGTCACTAGAAATGCCTGGCCCATAGGGGCTGTTCCTCTTCTCTGTTGCGGAGAAAAGAAAAAAAATTATGGTGGCAGTTTCTGTTTTTGTCATCTGAGAATAAGGACTGGAAGAGAGAGCCCCTGAGCTGCATGATGACAGAGAAAAACACAGACTGCAGTGGGCTCTGGCCTCCTCTGACCAAGATCATCCAAGTCTGGCGTGGTATGACTCTCACCTGCAATCCCAAAATCTGAGAGACTGAGGCAGGAGGACTGAAGATAGCCTGAGCTACATAGTAAGTTCCAGTCTAGCCTGGGCTACAGAGTGAGACCCTATTTCAAAAATGTTTTTAAAAGGAAAGAGAGAGAGAAGAGAGAGGAGCAGAGGAAAGAAAATGGAAGAGGGGGTGCTGGAGGGGAGAAATAAGGAGAGAGAGAGAGAGAGAGAGAGAGAAGATAAACAGGTCAAATCCTGCAGTGAGCTGGCCAGGTATGGGGCACAAACACTCTTAGGGTGGGTGTAAACCTGTACTTTTTCTCCAGATTTTACATTATCTATGAAAAGGGCAAATGCAAATAGCCTCTCACCTCTGACAGCTTCACCGCAGCAGCATGTACAAAGCCCACACAAACTGTACCATAGAGTGGTCCAAAGCAGGGCTGCTCGAGCTACTGCACTCAGAAAAAGCAGCCAGATGCAGATGGGGTTCCGAGTGGACACACGGGCAGGACAGCTCCCAGGCCCTAGGGATGTGCTCTCCACTCCCACCTCCTGCCTCTCTGCTGCAGGAAGCTATTCCTTGGACTGTGCTCATGGGATGGGTATCCTTATGCTTCTGGGAAGTTTGAGCAGTGGGGGAATTCAACAACTTCACCCAAAGGCAAAAGCAAGTTCTTTGGGAGCATCTTGTCTAGTTGGGTCCTTGAGTGACAATCCTCAGCTGGCTAAGTCTCTTGCCTGGAGGTCATCCTGGTGCCTTAGGGTTGTCCACTATTCATAAGATTGGCTTTGGGACAAATCAGTTGCAAAAGGCAAGAAGACTGGAAGGGAAAAGGAAAAGTTCCCAACAGAAATGGAATAGCCAAGACCAGACACACAGTTCACTATTCTGTAAGACGATTTGTATAGACTCAATGTCTGGTTAAAATATCCAAGTTAAAGGCTGATAAGAAAGCCACTTGTAGACTGCCTGTGGCTCCAGTAAGAATTCTCTACTACCCAGGCTGTTAGGACGGGGCAGGGGCAGAGGAGAACAAATGCCTGTGCGTGTATACCAGGCTTAAGGAAACGGTTCTCTGGATAGAATTTGGCTGGGAGGGTTTCATCAACTTCCATTAATAGTTCGTGAGGCTTAATGCTCACTACAGATCTTTCAAGAAAAGCACATAGACACAAATTTATATTCACCCAGCAAGTGAATTAAGGGATTAAGTAACAATTATCTTTATTTCTTAAAGATTAATCCAATAGCTACTTCAGGGGGAAACTTGGCTGTCCCTGGAGAGTTTAAAAAATATATTTGGCAAGGACATTTTTACAAAGCCATTTATAGATAAAACAAACTAGCTGAATGGAAAGGTAATCATTTTTTTTTAAGTCCCAAACATCAAATAACTAAAGGAGTTTCATCTCCCTCCTTCCTTGCTTAGCAAGTCAAGCAACTCTAAAACCTCCCCAGTCACTGGGAAATGAAGGGATGTAGATTCTCTGGGCACATAAGAAGAATCTTTCTGTCTCTCTGTCTCTCTGTCTCTCTGTCTCTCTGTCTCTCTGTCTCTCTCTCTCCCTCCCTCCCT
>NW_021604620.1:7062863-7070546 GCF_004785775.1 Grammomys surdaster | reverse complement strand
ACTCTGTAGACCAGGCTGGCCTCGAACTCAGAGATCCGCCTGCCTCTGCCTCCCAAGTGCTGGGATTATAGGTGTGCGTCACCACTGCCCGGCTGGTGTTATGTGTTAACAAATCAGAATACCATAATGGGGAGGAAATACTTTAGTGACGTAAAACACACACAAGAAAAATAAAAAATAAAAATGACTCTTGGGAGTCTAGCTTGTTACATAGCTGCTAGGAATTCAAACTTGTGTCCTGGTGCTTGCCCTCTTCTCTACTAAGCTACAGCCCAAGCCTGACCATGGTTTTCCTAAAAAAGAGATTGGACATGTGTCATCTGGCATAGTGTCACAATGAAGGAAGCCCAGGCACTCTGAGGTCAAAGACTTGAGGGCTGCCCACGTTTTCTTTAGGTAACTTGATAAAACACTGACCAAAAGCAACTTAGGGAGGAAAGGGTTTGTTTCATCTTATGTTTCCAGCTCACAGTCCATCACTGAGGGAATCTGGGGCTAGAACTCCAGGTAGGAGGTGAGGGCAGGTGTGTTTGCTATTTTTTTTTTTCCTAGTAGAGAACTCACTAACATGAGAAACCAAGGAAGACGCCACATGATGTCTGCAGCAGGCTCCTGCTAATCTAGCTTTGTTCCCCAGCCCGGGACCACCTGCCTAGGGATAATGGCATCCACAGAGGCTAGGCTCTCCAGCATCAATTAACATGAAGACAGTCTCCTAGAAGCATGCCCACAGACCAATCAGATATCTCTAGTCTGTGTCAAGTCATCACATTTAACTAGACCAAGGGCAATTCCAGGTTCAGTCTTGGACTTTCTCTGGACCCATGGACAGCATCCAGTCAGTATATTTCCTGAGCAATGACAAGTACCTTGGGGCTAATATGGAGAACAAACGCCTGAGAAGAACATGTAAAAATGTTCTAAGGCAGAAAGAAGCATGACTCCGCCCTCTCATTAGACAGGTAATGCTCCATACAACAGTGGAACAGTGTACCATGAGGAAAAATATAGGAAAAGAATGGGAAGAGGGAGATGGCTCAGTGATGAAGAGCATTTATTGTTCTTGCAGTGGTCCCAGGTTCGAGTCCCAGAACCTACGAGGTGGTTCACAACCATTTCTAACAGTCCCAGAGGATCTGACCCTCTTCTGACCTTCTCTGACTTCCATGGGCACAAGCATGCACATGCTACACTTACATATACACGGGCGAAACACGCATACCCATACAAATAAATACATCTATGTAATTAAAAATAATGATAATTATCTGTTTGTAGATGACTTTCAAGATGATTAAGAGCATGGTAAATCTGTCTCGGTGCACTAATGGAAGGTAGCAGTTTAAGGACCCTGACAAATGTTTCTGAAAGTTTGAATGGACAGACACATGCTACATGGTGTGTTCTATGTACTACACAGCACTCAACAGATAAAACAGAATTGGCTGCTATTGTAATATTATAAATTATAAAGATTCATCCCAGGCTCAACAAGGAGATGTGCTGGGATGGATTTCAGGGGAATCTCCTTTCGCGATGGTGGCCATCCACCGCAGGAAAACCTTATGAGAGACCCAGCAACAACCCAGAGAACCTTGCTATTATAGATGTTAGAGGGAGAGGGTATGTGATATTGGAGAACGGGGGGGGGGGGGTCTCTGAACTTCAAGGGGAGGAATCTCTGAGTTTAGTTAGAGTTCTGAAGTTAGCAGATTAACAGAGGTTTTAGATAGAATATAAAGTCATAATTTAAGAAACTAATCCCACGGTTCCACCCTGTCTTGGCACTGCTACATGGTAGGAGTTTGGAAACTTATGGAAGGTTCTAGATGGGAACCTTCTAGAGGAACTGATATCTTCTATAAGGGGCACCCTCTGTGTTCAATAATAAGTGTGCTCAAGGATCTTTAAAACAACTCTTCTAGAACCAAAGCAACTGTTTTGAACTGTACACGGTTTGCAATGTAGCTCAGTGATAGAACACCCGTCTTACACACATGAGGCCCTGACTCCAATCCCTAGATCTGTGTGTGTGTGTGTGTGTGTGTGTGTGTGTGTGTTCATAACCAGCTTGGAAGTAATCACTCAAGAGCAATGATCAACTATGACGCTCTTCTGCTGACTTCTGGCACATTTGCCAAGTGAGAACCAACCTGCCGGGCAACATACCAATTAGAACTTTGCTATGGTGACAGGGCAATAAGGCACCTTAGAACTGTGGGATTCTGAAATACTGAAGTGAAGTTGCCTTGTGTACAGCTTCCTTTCTCAGAGACAGAACTGACACATTTAGATTTATAGCCAAGGAGAAGTAGAAAAGAGCTCGGGTAGTGTATCTTCAGGTATCCAGGTAAGAGGTGTTCTGCGCATCCAGATATACGGAAAATACTTGTTTTTACCGTCTCCTCAAGCCACTTCCTTACATGAAGGCTAACTGCATAATTCTGCCTTCCAATTACTTCTGGAGGAGAGTTTGGTACGCGGGGAAATACAAGCAGAAAGTACAAGTAGAAAAGGCTTCAAACCCAGCTTTGGGTGAGTGAATAGTTTGCTACTCAATTCTCTGTGTCTTTTCATGGACAAAACAGGCCAGTTGGTTATGATAATCTTTAAGGTCTATTCGTTTTGCAAAGCAGTCTCAATCCAACTCCCACGAGCTAGGAAATCTACTTGTTTCAGTCCAGCTAAAAAAGAATAAGATACTATGATTTAGTGTATAGGGAAAGGAGTTCGGCTGGGGAGATAGCTCAGGGAGTAAATTGTTGCCATGCAGACATGAGTACCTAAGTTTCAAAGACAAGTGTGGTGGGGCATGCTTGTAATTCCAAAGTGGGGAAGGGGAGATGGGCAGATGCCCAAGGCTTTCCTGCTGAATCAGTAAGCCTCAAGTTCACAAAATAAGGTGAAGGAAGCCAGATGGGTCCACAGGTAAAGACATCTTCTACCAGGCCCAATAACTAGAGTTCAGTTGCTGTGATCCGTGTGGTAAAAAGAGAACCAACTCCTAAAGCCGCTCTCTGCCCTCTACCCACCAGAGCACATACATACACACACTGACTTATGCACGTGCATAGACCAAAAAAGGGTTTGGAGACCATGGAGGGCAAAGCAGTTGAGGTCCCTTGTACTGTTTGCTTTATTTGTTTCGTGAGGCTCCCTCCCTTTTCAACTTCCATGTCCCCACCCAAGGCTCACATACAAACCCTCATCACTGCAGTTGAGCAGGCTCTCAAGACTAAACTCGCAATGCCATCTGGATGTCACGAGTTCAGAGGAAGGGAAATTCTGCCATGTGACAAAGGACCACTTTCCGTACAGAGGCGGTAGGCATTTCCTCTGATTTCTTTCAGGGCAGAGGAGGAAGCTTCAGTTCAGAACACAGCATTTACTGTAAGGATATCAAACCCTCAGCCTTAGAAGTGTCAGTGTTTACTTGACACGTCTGGCCTCAGCTTGAATGGTAAGTCATGATAAAGCCCAGGCACGATTGCATATAAACGCCCAGTTCATAAGCAGCGAGTCGCTTCTGCTTAATGGGTGGCCGCACAACACACAGGTCAGCTTTCCTGGTTCCAGAGGAGGGGTGTGGTTTCGTGACTTGTTCAAGTTGGCTCAGACAACCAGTTAGATGTGTCACAAGGAAAGGACTGTCCACTCCTAGGAAACAATCATTATTCTAGTCCTGACTCTATCATCTAATGAGTATTCAATATATTTTTAGTATTAAATTCCAGATTCTGGATTTTTTTTTAAATTTTTAGTGAGTGTGTACATGGTTGGATGTGCATGTCACAGAGCTAATGCAAATTGTGGACATTAGTTTTCTTCTTCTACCATGTAGACTCCTGAAACAGGCTAGGCAGCGAGCACCTTTACTCTCACCCTTCGTAACTAGCCCATTTGGTTGTTTGTATGTTCGGTTTGGTTTTACTTTGTTTCAGATGGGGTCTCATGTAGTCCAGGCTGGCCTTGAACACACTGTGTAACAAGGATGACCTGGAACTTCTAGTCTTTCTGAGTCTCCCTCCAGAGTGCTGGGTCACTGGCATGTGTACCTCTACATCAGGTTTCCTGTCGTTCCTGAGCTTTCTGTGTGTCAAGTGTGCACTCTCCCTACTAAGCTACATCCCCAGCCAGTTCAACGGATATCGATGGAATTAAAAGTCAAAACTGAATGTGAATCCCGTCCTTGTATACCACGTATCCAAGCTGATCTCAGAGGCCAGAGATGCAGTCCGTTCTCAGGAAATGAAAGCAGAATCAGCCCTCTGCATGGCGCTGGCCCAGTCTTCAAACAATGGTCATTCCTAGCAGCCAAATGCTGTTTGACAGGCTGGCCACAGAAAACAGACTGTGAGTTGAGATCCACTTGGGTTTCTGAGATAACACCAGGCCCTGGAACCTTCCCCCTGTGTGGTTTCCAAGCAGCGGAAGCACAAGGAGAAAGAACCAAGTTTCCTGCATTGTTCAGACTTCAAGAAAAGACAGCCAAGGGCAGGAAATGGGAAATGAAATCTGAGAATCTGCCCTCAAATTGGATGATTTTGCTTGTTTTCTCATAGAGAGCTTAGATGAGAAAGGGTGGGGTGGATGGCTGCCTTTATTCAATCACGGTCCTGACCTGAATGGTGAGAAAAGTCAGCTTCCCCCTCAGAAGCTCACAATGATCCCAAGGAGGCTGGGATGATTTAGCTCATTTGTGCTGTGGTAGCAAAGTACCTGGGCCCTGTCATTCAGTAAGAATCGGCATTGGGGCTAGGGAGATGGCTCAGTGGGTAAAGGGTCCGCTGTGCTGTACAAACCCGAGAACCTGAGTCCAGATCTTCAGAACACACAAAAAAGTCAGGTGCTGGGCACTCGCCTATAACTTCATTGCTGGGAGGAGAGAGGAGATATATACCAGCGGAGTCTTGGAACTCACTGGCAAGTCAGCCTAGCCAAGAGGCAAGCTCTGAGTTCAGTGAGAGACAGCGTTGCAAAACTAATAATAATAATAATAATAATAATAATAATAATAATAATTGGAGAGCAAGAGAGAAAGGCACCCAGAGGCAGCTTCTGACTTCTACAGATAAGCAAGCCTACCTGCACACGCACAGGTACCCATACAAATAACTTCTAAAAAAATGTAAACAAATAAAAAATAAATGTATTCCTCACAACTGGACACAACTGTGAAGGCTGGACAGTTCAAGACGACGGTATCGTGCAGGCTCAGTGTTCAGTGAGAACACCTCATCCTACTTCAGAAATGATACCATGTTGCACATCCTCTGGAAGGGACCCTTGCTGTGTGCTTGTGTGACAAACAACAAAAAGATGGAAGAGGCCAGCTGGCTAGCTTCAGTCCTTTCCCATGGGACCAATCCCATCACATATAGTAATGAAGTTTCATATGAGACCAGGTCTGTGAATTCCAGAAGGCCATAGTCAAGCCACAGTGGTTGAGAGCAGTAGCCAGCATGCCACTACACTGGCTGTCAGCATGGTGTCGAAGAACAAATGGTTCTATCTTTCTGATGTGCAAGCATGTGTGTGTGTGTGTGTGTGTGTGTGTGCAAGGTCACACTTTGCAGGTGCATGTGTGTTTATCAATGTGTGTTCACACACGCACCCATATGTAGGAAGGACAGAGCGGAATCCTGGTGGATGTTCCTCAGCCAACATCCCCCTGCTTATTTGAGACAGGGTCACTCACGGGCCTAAAGGTCACCTAGGCAAGCTGGACACTCTGCCTCAGAGATTCACCTGTCACTGTTTCCTCAATGCTAAACTCCACCACACCCAGTTTGTTGGTTCTTAACGTGTGTTCTGAGGATTACACTCAGAACCTCCTCCTTGCATGACAAAGGATTGATCAACTGAGCGATCACCCTGCTCTACTTCAGACCTCTGAGATGTCTTTTTATGGAAATTCTACCATCATCTGCTTAACTTTGACCTCTTCATTTGGATCCTCGGTCAAATAACTTGCTCACTAAACCTACCTCATGCTGGAGACAGGGAAAGATTTGGGGCTGGAAATGACCATGAGAGCGTATTTTGAATAGGAACTATCCAACCAGCCTTCACCTTGTCTTCTCGTCTAGACCAGTCAGGCCACCTAGATCCCAGTTCTTGCAGAGTCCATCATAAAAAATAGGCATGGAGAGATGCACACAGAAATGGCTAAAGAAATCTGTAGAGGACTGGGCTGGAGGCAGGGGGTGGTGAGCTTTGGGCACTTACCCTGCTTTCCTTCCACTGAAGTGTTCTCATTCCCTCCCTCTCCTTGCCTTGACTCCAATCTCTGCTCAACTATAACCGTAAAAAATAAGCCGCTCTTATTTAACGTCACATTCTTGTGTGTGTGTGCTGTGTGGTGTACATGCTCGTGAGCACATGCGTGAACATGCGTGCTGGGGATCCGGGCCTTCCTCGCTCGCCCTCCAGCTTAGCTTTTGAGACAGGGTCTCTCCAACTCTGAAGCTCACCGATTTGACTAGATTCTCTGGCCAGCTTGCTCCAAGAATGTTCCTGGTTCTGCCTTCTCAGAGGTGGGGTTACAGGCTCTTCCTGCCACACCCAGTTTAAATGCATGTGCGTGCTGGAAAGCAGAACCCAGGTCCCCAAGCCTGAGCACTTTACAGGATGAAGCATTGCTCCAGGCTATTTCTGATAAATCCCATAAATGACAGACACCTACAGCCAGCCTCTGGTCCTTTCCATTACATTTGCCTCTGATTTATGACTTGAGTCTGTTTTTTAACTTAGACTCCTGTTTAGTTTCTGGCTGCACTCTGGGCATCTCCAGTATTGGCTGTGCTGCCCTAGCTGCCTCTCAGTACACACTTGTTGATCATTCCTCCAAATCTTATGAAGGCCCTCGCATATCCCATCTTCAGGTTCCAGGAAAAAAGTCCTCTACTGCCAAATTCATCTGATCTTTAAAAACAAACAAACAAACACCAAAAAACAAAAACTTATTTGCAATTGCTGCCCAAGGAATCAGGACATGTTCATGGGGGACATGAGATAATTAAGGTTGGGGGGTGGGGTGACAAATCCAGAAATGAGTGTAGGTAATTTGTAGAAGATAAATAACTCCAGGTTTAAGTAGCTGGGATTAGCGGTGGAAAGGACATTAGGTTAGAAGTCAGGGTGCATATTTTCCTTCAGGAGCTGGCCCTGAAGAAGGAGCTGGAGCCAGACTCCAGAGTCCCCAGAAAGGCCTCTGGCAAGAGGCACCTTCCTGAAATCTTGAGGTCAAGGGCAGGATCCCAAGCTGTAAGGCAGCCAGCATCAAAGTACACTTTTCATAACTAAAATTAAGATAAGTAAAATCAGGCTGGACAGTAGTCCCGTGGTAATGCTCGTCTGAGGCCCTGAGTTCAGTTCTCAATACTGCAAAGTAAAAAAAATAAAAATAAACTAAATAAAATCACATACTTAGTTTATATCACACTAACTACTCAAAAATCTCATATGAAGAACAATAGAAGCCGGGCGGTGGTGGCACACGCCTTTAATCCCAGCACTTGGGAGGCAGAGGCAGGCGGATTTCTGAGTTTGAGGCCAGCCTGGTCTACAGAGTGAGTTCCAGGACAGCCAGGGCTACACAGAGAAGCCCTGTCTCGAAAGAAGAAGAAGAAGAAGAAGGAGGAGGAGGAGGAGGAGGAGGAGGAGGAGGAGGAGGAGGAGGAG
>NW_021604620.1:7027633-7062853 GCF_004785775.1 Grammomys surdaster | reverse complement strand
AGGAGGAGGAGGAGGAGGAGGAGGAGGAGGAGGAGGAGGAGGAGGAGGAGAGAGTGATTTTTTTTCATCAGGACAAGACATCCAAGAGGCTGGAGAGACAGCTCACTGGGTCAAATGCTTGCTTCCCAAGCATGCGAGCATGAAGACTGATATTCAATGCTCACTGTCCAAGGAAGAAAAAGAATAAGAAGGAGGAAGAGAAGGAGGAGGAGGAAGAGCAGCCTAGTGTTTGACTGTGATCTTTGTGTTAGGGAGAGATATAGGCAGACCCCTTGTGGTTTCAAAAAGGGGGCCAGGGACTATGTTAATGGCCCCTGAGTTTGAATTCTGGTCTCCATATGCTCTTGCACATGCATACACACCTACACACGTTCATCTGCATGTACACACATACACAACCACGAACACCATCATTATACAAATCAAAGACATCTCAAAGGGCCTAGCAGTCTTAGGTTTCGAGAAAAATCAGAAAATAAAGACACTCTGGGGGTAAAAATGGCCCAGGGCTGTAAGCCTAGCACCAAGAAAAAGGAGGTAAGAGGACCACAGAAAGTTCCAGCCAGCCTGGGCTAACAGAAACAAACAAAACAACAAAACCAACTAACAACACTCTCTCCCCCCCCCAACCCCCACCCATGCACACACATGTGCACATGCACACACACAAACAACACAAACAGAAAACCTGATAGCAAGCAAACTCCTATGGCAGGCTGGGAATGGAATGGAATTCTGGGGAAGAGGGAAGAGAGTGGCTTCAGCCTTGAGTGTCATCTATTCAGAAAGTGCTGCCAGGTTTGGGGGGCGGTTAGTGGCTTGCATTAGGTAGTTTGCTGATTCTGGCCTTGGTGTCCCTGGTGAAGCAAAAGCAGAAAACAACTAACAACTAATGGCAGGGATTAGCTCTCGGGTTAAATCCTAAACCCAGAGTGGTAGCACCAGGAGGTTTCCGTAGTGAGAAATGGGCCCAGCTAGATGTGCAACAAGTTGCAACCTGCCAGGGCTGGAGTCAGCCGGCCTAGCCTCTGCAAATGCAAATCCCTGGCCCCAAGATAAAAGACTGTTTAAAACAGAGAAGGCTTGCCAAGGTATCAAGTGATTCTTGTTAAGCCCCATTTCAATGACAGACACATAATGCAGAGCCCAGGGGTTTGAGATTAAGTTTCCAGGCAAAGCCCACGACAGCCTAGAGCAAGGAAATTAATATTTCAGAGAAAACATTGGATTTTTTTATAATGCATTTTTTTAAATAATGCAAGGCTTTTTGGAGGGTTTCAGCCACAGCCTGCCAAACGCTGCTGAGCTCCCAGGACAGAGCAGAGAGGTGACCAGCTCACAGGGGGAAACCCCAAGGCCTTGGGGAAGCCAGTTCTCTGCAGGACACATTGATAAAAGCCAAGCCCAGTTAAAAGCAAGCATTCCTCAGCCTGAGACTTCTCAACCTGCCCTAGGCTCCCCCCACACATCCCCTTTCCTGTGTCCCCAGGAGAGACTCTTAGAGTTAATGTACAAAGCTGTGGGTTTCACTATGGCTTTTTCATAGGAATGGGTCACCACGCTGTTCTGACCCCTCCCCTCCCCTACCCTTTCCAGGGTTCCCTCCCACCCCACCACTGTTCCAACCTTCTGCTTTTTTTGTACAGGATGAGTGTGAGCTGCTTATAATCCCATAGTCCTCACTAGCCTTGGTGTGTGTGTGTGTGTGTGTGTGTGTGTGTATGTGTGTTCAGAAAAACATTCACACAGGGGTCAGGAGGAAACTCTGGATGTCAGCCCTTGCCTTCTACCTTGAGGAAAACCAGAGAGCTTTGAGGGGAGTCTCCTGTCCCTGGGACTTTCCATCTCATCAAAGAGGTGCTGAAATTGCAGGCACAGCATGTGTTTGTTACATCACTGGCTTTTATGTGGGTTCTGGGGACTCCAAACTCCAGTCCTTATGCTGTACAAGCGCATTACTCTCTTAGCAACCTCTGAAACCCCACAACACTGTTCTTACAGTCTTCTGCAAAGAAATGTGTGTGTAAGCATGTGTGTGTGTATGTGTGTGTGTGTGTGTGTGTGTGTAAGGCCTACCAGCAAGCTCCAGTGATCCTCCATCTTCTTCTCTTCAGAGCACTGGGGTTAAAATGCATGCAGCCACCACCACCCAGACTAGAAATTTGAACTCAGGTCTTCATGCTTACAAGCAAGCACTCTTACCCACTGAGTCCCGAAGCCATCGCCCCAGTCAGAAAGTACTATTTTTATAGCCCTTCAAAGATGACGATTAAAATCCTACATGATAAAAGCACCCTGGCTAGACAGTCCTCCAACAAAGCAGAATAGTTAGAATTTATTTTTTCAACCATGTTACTCTGAGCCTTAGATGACTAGACAGACACTGTGGACTACTCCAGAACACAGGAAGGAGGGGAACAATGAATTTAATCTGTCCTTCTGCAATATTCAGTGCTAAGGAATGACCCCACGGGCTGGAGAGATAGTTGACCTAGTCCAGCCCTTATCATACTTGCGTGATGATCAAGTTCTACCCTCAGCACTTAGGCAAGATCAGCAGTAGACTGTCATCCCAAAGACAGATGCTCTGAGGGATTAGCTGGCCGACCAGCCTTGCCTAATGGAACCAGCAGGCTCCAGGTTCAGAGAGACTCTCCCCCATATTTCTACCTCACCCAGATCTCCCATATAGGCCTCAAGAGCAGGAACTCCTGGCTTCCAGTTCACTGTGTAGCTAAAGATCACTCTCTGATCCCGACATCTTCATTCTCCAAAAGGCTAGAGTTACAAGCAAGCCTGTGCTATCCCTCCCATGTTATGCCTTCCTGGGGACAGAACTCAGGGCTCCACATGTTAGACAAGTGAGCTACACCGCATCCCCAAGGAAACCACCATTCTGTGGCTAAGTCTCCAAAGTAAAAGAATCTTGCTTCTTACAGGGCTCTACTCTGAAGCCTTGCTCGTTTTGTTAGCATGCCAGTGAATAGGAGGTGTTGCACACTGCCTGAATACTTTGCCATTCCTGGACACATGCTCATCTGTGCCCTCACTGGGGTTTGACTGGTTTATTATCTTGGCTTCAACATCAGAAGCATCTAGGGATTTTTTTTTTTAAAGATTGTGATGAAGGGAGAGCCCTGCTCAAGCCAGTGAGCCAGAACGCCTACGGGGTTGACTCAGGCAGTGGGATTACTCTAAAACTTCTCAGATGAGTTGGATCTACTGCCAGGGTTGGAAATTACATACAGTTCAGCAAAGGACATAGTCTCGGGGCTGGGGTGGTGGAGTTGCTCAGTTCATTTCATTCTTGCTTTGCAAGCACAGCGGCTTGAATTCGAACCTTAGATTCAAGATGCTGGTCATGGTGGTACAGCTTGTAATCCCAGGGCTGTAGACAAGTAAACAGAGGGTCCCTGGGTTTATGCCTTAGCCAGCCTACCTTACATGGTGGTGAGCTCCAGGCCAATGAAAACCCCTGCCTCATAACCATCTATAACTCCAGTTCCACCTGACCCAACACCTCCTTACCTCCTTAGCACCAGGCATGCACATGGTACACATGCATACATTGATACATATGTATGCATGCAGGCACAACACTCATAAAAGAAGAGAAAAGAATCTAAAAGAAGTAAATAAATAAAAAACACAGGTGGGAGGGAGGGAGAGACTTAGTCTATATGGAGTGGTGAACTTGACTGACAAGTCCCTCATAGCCAGACAGTGAGAGGCTGCCAGTAAGCACCCTGTTTCCCCTATGTGTCTGGAGCACAGCATACTGCATTGGTACAGGAACTCCAGAGGTGTATGCAGGTGTGGTCAGGCCCAACCCAAAGTATCTTCCTACATGACTCAGTCTCTAATCCTGTTTGGGGAAAGAGGCAGGTAGTAGAAAGACATGACTCCAGGGCCCTTCATTTTCACTGGGTACACCCTTCAAAGATAACTCTAGGCAAATTCTTCAGAATGAGTTCTGCAAGGGTGGAACTTCTCAGCCAGGCCTCTTGGTGACAACAGGACACAAGGAAATTTGAAAGATTAGACTGGAGGATTTCCTGACAAAGTTGAACTTGTCTTTTCAGTTTTTTCGTTGTTTCCATAAATGTGTCTTGTTTCAATCAAATCCAGTTCTCTTTCCCCATCTCCAGTCCTTCTTAGGTCCTTCCGTGTCTCCTTTCTACCTTATCTTTCAGACAGACTGACAGACAGACAGACAGACAAACAGACAATAGGAATGGATGGATGGGTACATAGTTATTGATATCCAGTTGATTTTCTCTGAGCATGTGAATGCTGGACTGTGCACTGTAGCCTGGTCAATCTATCAGAATCCCACCCTGGAAGAAAACCAAGATCATCACCCTCAGCAGTCACCAGCTGTCTCTAGCTTCTTAACAGATATGCAGCCCTGTGAGTCCCTTCCCATCCATGAGAAGAATGAACTTCTAAAATGTCTCTTAGGCTAGCAAGATGGCTTAGTGGGTCAAGATGGCTGTCTTTAAGCCTGACACCCTGATCAAGCAACAGGCAGGATCCACATGGTAGAAAGAAGAGAACTGTCTTAGTTAGGCTTTCCATTGCTGTAAAGAGACACCACAACTCTTATAAAGGATATTTAACTGGGGCTGACTTTCAAGTTCTGACATTCAGTCCATTATCATCATGGCAGGAAGCATGGCAGCATCCAGGCAGGTATGCTACTCGAAGAACTGAGAGTTCTACACCTTCTTCCAAAGGCAACCAGGAGAAGACTGACTTCTAGGCAGCTGGAAGGAGAGTCTCAAAGCCTACTCCACTTGGTGACACACTTCCTCCAACAAGACTGCACCTACTCCAACAAGGCCACGCCTCTCAATAGTGCTACTCCCTGGGCCAAGGATATTCAAATCACCACAAAAACAAAACTGACTTCCAAAAATTTTCCATTTGTCCTCTGACTTCCACATGCATGTGTGCACATACCTGTACAGCCACACAAATAAATAAATAAATAAATCCAATACAAACAATTTTAAAAACTAAAATGCATCTTGAGGTCTGGAGATATGGTTCAACTGATAGAGTACTTGCCTACCACGGACAAAGCTTTGAATTTGATCCCCTGTGTCCAAGAAACCAGTCTCGGGGACAAGATTGTAATCCCAGCACCCAGGAGGCAGAGGCAGGAGGAAGAGTTGTTCAAGGTCATTGTTGCCTACATGAAGAGTTCAAAGCCTGTCTGGGCTACTTGGGACCCCATAGGAAAGTTAGAATCAGAATGGTCTCCACAGGCACTGAATACTTGATCCTCAGTTCGTAGAAATGTTTGGGAAGGATGAGAAGGTGTGGTCTTGTTGGCGACATTGTGTCAAGGGGTAGGCTCTGAAGTTTCAAAAGCTCATGCCATTCCTTGGTGTGTGTTTTCTGTATGCTCATGATTTTTCTCCCAGCTCCTGCTCCCAGAATAACAACTCTGAGACTCCAAAATATTTTCAAATACCTAGGCCATAAGCCTGGGCTTTTCCCAGACTAGCTCATGACTGAGCTAATCAGCCCATCATTGTATATTAAGTTCTGTCACATGGCTGGTTACCTGGTCCTTAGATTTTTTTTTCCTGCTGTCTCCATCAGGGTTCTGGGGCCAATCCCTGTGTCTATCTCTATCCCATTATTTCCCAACCCCTCCCTCTCTTTCTGCTGGATGTCCCACCTTCTAACTCTCTGCCTAAGCTCATTGGCCAATCAGCTTTTTATTGACGGGTGAATGCTTTTACAAAGTGCACAAGAGATTATCTCTACTTCACTGCCAGTCAGAATTCACCCACCCATCTGTCTGTCTGTCTGTCTGTCCGTCTGTCTTCTGTCTGTCTGATGGTTACTGTTTGAAGACAGTCTCTTAGTTACTGCTCCAGAATCACACATGCCTGCTCGTTACTATATTCCCATCATAGCGGTCATAGAGTCTACTGCTACCTTCCCATGATGACAGAAAACGGCTCCTCGGGTCAGAACGTGTTATTCAGAGAAAGCACAAGGCTACACAGTCACAACACAAACATGATACATTTTAAGTCACTACCTCCCTGTGATTTTCCTTTTCCCCCTAGCCTTTCTATTCGCTTTTAATTCCTTAACCACTGGAGTAAGGGCCTTGCTGGAGTGTTCAAATTCAGTGTTGTTGCTGTTTCTACAGTGGCTTCTTCCTTAATACAAAAATCAGTATGTAAAAGTGACAATTGTTAAGGATTATATAAAAAGGACTATCCCAGAACACTTATGCAAGCTTTTTAAAAGAAGGAAGTAAGTAACAGTTAAATTCCCAAGAGTTAGAGGAAAATTTTGCCAATTCTAACATAAGCCCGGCCCACTAATCCAGTCACTGCTTAACGAAGCTTGACCTTAATAGAAAATCTCCAACAGGAAGGAAGATCCTGAGGCCCCTCCAGCTCACTCAAGCCACAGGAAGCTCACCTTGATGACAACCGGTGGAAACCGAGAGAATGAAGCCACTGTCACCGGAGCTTGTTCAATTCATATTTTGACCGAAATTAAATAAAATATCATGACTCAACTTCTCCTTTTTTTACAATAAAACTTCTGCAAAGCAATCCGTAGAAAATCAGGAGTGCCAACTAGCCTGATAAACTGGCAAGCCACACACTGTCTGGTAGCCAAGGTAACTCTTTTTCTTTAAAAGAGATTTATTGCATTAATATTTATTTATTTATTTATTTATTTATTTATTTATTTATTTATTTAGTGTATGTGTGTGTGTGTGTGTTTGTGTGTGTGTGTGTGTGTGTGTGTGTGTGTGTGTGTGTGTGCAAGCACTCAGGGAGGCCAAAAGAGGCTACGAGATCCCCTGGAGCCAGAGTTACTGCTGTGACTCATGTGAGGCATGGGTGCTGAGAACTGAACTCACGTCCTCATGAAGAGCAAGCGCTCATAACCACTGAGCCACTTTGCAGCCCCTTGGGCCATTCTTTATCCCATGTCCGTTGGAAACACCACAGCTGTACACAGGCTGCACTACCCCTCTACCACCATCTTGTTTTCTGTCTATGCAATCTGATGATACACTGGATATCTCTCTTACTTGTGGTCCACCTTTATTCTTCTTTACATCTTTATTCAATTTCAAGTTTAAGCAGCTACAAGAGCAGACCCAGTTAATAATGGCCTTCTTGGTCTACAGGGTGAAGACCTGCTTTTCCTCTATAGGGATGCTTATGTCCCCTGGTATGCCGGGCCCCTGGAGCTCTGGGAAAGTGGAGAGTCACAGAATGAAAGCAACTAGCAGGCTGTTCCATATTTTCATTTATTTACTGATTTTGGTATTTTTGAGGCAGGGCTCCAGTAACTCAGGGTAGCCAGGAATTTGAACTTAAACTCTCAACCCTCCTTTCCTCCATGTGCTGGGATTCTAGGATTGTTCCAACACCACCCAGTATGGTGCACACAGGCCTTTGTAAACAACAATGTGTGCCTCCCAGCAATGGCAATATACCCTCACAGAGGAGACCGCACTAGGCCTAGAAGAGAGGCTGCCCCACCAGCTGAAGAAAAGGACTCTGCCCAGTCTGGGCTCCACTAAGATGGGAATGGAGGAACAAAATCCTCAAAGAAGTGTGACCTAAGAGAAGACAGTCTCTAGCATTCTAATGTTCAAAGCAAAAACATTCCCACCACATCTACCATTTAGCTACAAGTATTTGAAAATACAATAGATCTGGGCATAAACATTTTTAAATGTTTATGTGCACAAGTGAAGGTCTGAGAATGGGATCGTGCATACCAATACAGTGTCCACAGAGGCCAGAAGAGGGGGTTGGATCCTCTGGAGCCGGAGTTACTGGTGATTATGATCTGCCTTATTTGGGTGTTGGAAACTGAACTCAGGTCCTCTGTAAAAGCAGCATGCACTCTTAACTACCCAGCCATCTCTCCAGCCCTATGACCACAGATTTTTACCTTAGACTTAATTAAAAATTTCTACGTGGTGAAAGAACATCATAACTACAAACGAGAGAAATATGAAAAGACAAATTCAGAATACATTACAATGTTTCAGTGGGTGGATGGTCCTATTACAGCTTAGGTGGATGGATGCATCTTTCTGGGTTTCCATTTCCACATCTGTAAAATGGGATGGAGAATTATACCCTCTCAGAGGGCCGTTTCAAGATTTAAAATAGCATGCAAGTGAACACATTTTCCAATTAACGAAGTGTTGTATTCATGTAAAAGATTAGATACAGAATATTAGAGCCAAGTATAGTCAATAGGTTGTCTTCAAACTTGTCAGACCATAGCCCCCAAGTCTGGCTGCTGGTCTTTGCCTATTTCATTGAGAATAAGGTAACTCAAGTTGGTTCTCTGCCCATTTTCCTGGTGCTACTTTCCCATTTGCCTGGAGAAGTGGGTAACTAATCATTTTGAAACTTGGTGTGTGTTGGAAATTGAAGCTCAGCCCCACTCCCCCACCCCCCAGATGCTAGGCAGGCATTCCACTACTGAATTCTATTCCCAGTCCTCACAACAGCTTTTGTTTTTAAAATTCATCATTTCGTTTTAATGCTCACTTTAAATATTCATTTCATTTTAATATTCATTTTGTATCCATTCTAACAGTGAAAGGCATTAAATGTGTTCCAAGCTTATGTGAAACAGAGAAGGACACAGTAACTAGATGACTCAACTTGACGGTCAGGGTCAGCTGGTTGAGTTGTCAGGGAGACACAACTCTGGGTGTGTCTGTGAGGATGTTTCCAGAGAGATTTCATTGGTGAAAGAAGACCCATCCTGACTGTAAAAGGTAACATCTTATAAGCTGAGGCCTCAAACTGAAGTAAAAGGCAAAGTCAAGCAAATACCAGCATGTATTTCTCTCTGCTTCCTGAGTACTGGAAGCCCCATGTCTTCACCACCAGCATTGACAGGAACGCAAACTGTGAGCCAAAATAAACCTTCCCTCCTGAAGCTGCTTTCCTTAGCCATTTCGTCCCATCAGTGAGAAGAGTAACCAATAGAGACGTGAAGCTCACTCATACTGTGTCCCTGATGGATACAGCTCACTCATACTGTGTCCCTTCCTCAGTCCTGGCCATTCCAACAGAGTGCATACAGACCTCAGGGAACATGGACCAAGCTCTGCTTTGAGCCAGAGCACTGTACCTTCTGACCCGTCCATTTCCTTCTAACTTTAGGACCCTTCCATTCAGCCAGCATAAGTGCCAAGTAGTGGACACCCCGGTTGAAATCGCAGTGAAAGATTTACTAGGAGTGACACTGTCAATGACACTTGGCCTAGCTTCCCAGGCCCGCCCGCTTGCTGATAAGCCCTGCTACAGCACTGATGATGACCCGCTAGCCGTGTATCAGAGGCTGTATATCGTTTCTCATTTCCCTTCCCAGGACTTGTAAAAGATGAACATCTGAAGAAATAGAGAAGTGCTGGGCTGTTTTGATTGGCAAAGCATGACTCACAGAGACATCAGATACCCAGGCAGTTGCTCTTTATATACAAGGAGTTTCAGGGGACGGGAGATGACTCAGTAAAGTGTGTACCATGAACTCAAAAGGAGTTCAGATTCACAGCAACCAAAGAAAAAGACTGGACATGACAGTGCTTACATACAATCCTACTGCTGCATGGGTAGAGGCAGAAGGATCCTGGGGCTTGCTCACCAGCAAGTCTAACCTAGTTGATGAGCTCTAGGTTCTGTCAATAATAATAATGATAATAATAATAATATACAGAACAATAGAAAGAGATGCCTCAACATTAACCTCTGCTCTTGGCATGCTTACACACACACACAACCTAACATTAACCACTGGTCTGGATATGCTTTACACACACACACACATACACACACAGGAACTATATGCACATATATGCCTTGTGTACGCCAAGAGAAAAAGAAGAGGCAGAAGTGGGAAGATGTTATTCCACATAGGCGGAGACCAAACCAATGGACTTAGCTGGTGGGAGTTGAAGCTGTAGCTTTAGTCGTTGATTCAAGAAGATAACATTGCACTGTTAAGAAGCTGGAAATGGATGCCACCAACCCAACTGTCACATGGGTGGCCCTGCTTATCTAAATGGGTCACAAACCTAAAAGTCACAGGATGAGGTGGCGGGGGTAGGGGAGAGATAAAAGAGACTCAGAAGAGGAAGCAGTCAGAATATATGATATGCATTACAGGACTGTCGAATAACAAAACCAGTCCTCCTTAGAAAGAAACTGGGAGTTCTTCTGTGCCCTGGAGACATCCTAGGCACTCCCTTAATAAGTGGGTGAGAGGCGGTGTTCTTAAGTCTGTGACAGTGCCTAGCAATTCCCTGAGCAGTGTAACTGATTATGTAATGACCACCAGACCCCTCACCAACACCATCATTAAAATCTTGGAAGAGAAATGTTTTCGGCAGTTTTAAAAGGCAGGTGGGGCAGGTGTTTCTGTTAACTCTCACACATACCATGAATACACACACACATATATATCCTCACAGATACCATAAACACACACCCAAAATAAGTCATTAATAATTAATTGATTAATTAATTAGGAGTCAGGGCATGAAATATGCAATAGTAGAAAAAGTGATGAGAAACCCCGTCTAATCCAGGTGTGTTCTCACAAAATGGATCTTCGAGGCAGTCTAGTGTGTGGACCAGGCACACAGAGGACTCTGACCTCAGTGGGAAAGGGAAGCCATGTGGTCCTCAAGGACTCAGGGTGAGAACCCACAGAATGCTGAGCCAAGGGAGATTCAACCGACAGAAATATTTGTAGATTGATTAGAGTCAAGGGTCACCAAGGAGAAGCCTGGAGAGTCTTCGAGAGAAAGTTAGTGCTACACTTGCCTAACTGGAGAGTAAAGCTAACACCAAGCAGGTCCACACTTCACCCCACAGGACTCCACTGTAAACAGTGTCCCACTGAAGCAGCCAAGGATCAGAAGTCAGTCTGACGGAGCTGCTGAGATTTGATACAACAGGAAGCAGCGTGAGATGTAACAGGTGGAAGAAAAACTTCACTCTTTTCCCTTCTGCCATGTACAGTTCTGATGGCAAAGGAATAAAAAAAAAAGAGAAAAAAAATGATTGGAAAGGTCAGAAAATTAGAACTATTTATGGTGACAATGTTACTTAGGGGTGTTTACAAGGGACAGAAACTGAGGATCCTGGAGCAAGAAAATAGCCAGGGTTTAAAAATTGCCTCAGGACTGAGCAAAGTACAGAGGCCAGTGAGTGATGGCCCACTCAGAGAACGTTCAAGTCACTGTCCAGAGAGCTGGACAACGTTTAGGGAGTCCTTTCTGAGCCTCAGCGAATTAAGTTCCTCAACACAAAATAAGAAAATTGAAAAAAAAGATGGAGGATAGGTCAGGGAGGGGCCTCAGTGGCTGAAGTGCTTGCCACCCAGGCCTAAGGACCTGAGTTTGGTCTCAGAAGCCCACACAATGGAAGCAGAGAACTCTCTAGAAGGAACTGTACTTCTGCTTCCACATGCTCTCTGTGACATGTTCTCCTCTTCCATATGTAAGCAAAATAGATAGATTTACCGTGTAAATTATGTAAATAAACGAACCATCTTAAAAGCAGCAGTATTGAAAAATTGAGTAGAACTAACTGCCGAACAACTACTACATTAATTTGTTAACTTGTTGGACGTGCACACACTTGGCACTGAGTGCCAACATGCCTAACATTTTAAGAGATGCCATGCTGCAAAGAGCCCAGTGTGAACTTAAGCCTACATGGCCCTTTGCTCATCAGAGGGAAGCAGCTGGTAACGAGAACCGGCATGTGGATGGTGACCACAGAAGTCTTCCTAACAACAGGCATGATAAAGATAAGAGTGCCCAGCACAGGTTGAGAGGATTACGTTCCGTTCAGAACCACATAACCTGAGAGATTCTTGGACTGTCAGTCAGTCAAATGTCGTGGTTTGATTTTCCTTTTGACATAGTTTGAGAAGCAGATGATATCAAACGACCATTTCCTCCAGGCATTGTGGTTCCAGAGACTAAAACGTGAACAGGGTATATTTTATGGTCACAAGAGAGTCACCGAGAGCTGCACCTACACTTGGAGGTGGAGGATGTCTGTGTGGACATGGGGCTTGTCTAGAAAGTGTGAAGACCCTGACTTGTGTCTCAGCACCACATAAAACGCTGAACACGCGGGGTGCATTGGGGGTGCACTCTTCTGTTGTTTGGTTTTGTTCGTTTTTTTAAAATGTTTCTTTCTTTTATCAAGTCAACACCATTATTAATTTGCTGACAATGTATTTTGGTCTCCCTTCCTTAACCCCTCCTATAGCTGTCCCCTCCCTCCTCTTCATCCCCTAACTGCAGGTTCTCTTTTTGACAATTTTTTTCATATACTTCAGGGTGTATGGTATCCACTGGGGCGTGGCTAAACTGCTAAGAGCCACACCCTTGAAGAAAATGGACTGTCTGTACCCCCAGAAGTTATTAGGTGGTCTGCATTTATGATACAAAACTGAGGAGGTAGAGACCGGTGGGTGCCTGGCCAGTGAGGGTAGTGAGAGACCCTGCCTCCTCAAAACCACAAGGTGGATGGTATCTGCAGAATAGAAACAAGATGTCTCCATCTTTGCACACATGTACGTGTGCACCTCCACACAGATTTAAACACATGTGTGCACAGGCACACACACAGACACACAGGCACACAGGCACACAGACACACACACACACACACACACACACACACACACAAACATACATTCCCCAAAATATTTCTACCCTATGTCTAACAAGAGTCTATAAACTAAACAGAAATGCAATTACAGGTCTCAGCAGCTCCTTTCCTGCCTAAAACAGAAGTCTAGAAGCTGCCAGGCCATGGCAATGTCTGTCCCCTCTAAGAGTATTTTAAGGACACAAGTGGTGGTGCAATCTCTGAAAGGTTGCAGAACACTAATTATACCCACAGGCTTCCTTTCCTTCCCCAAAGCATACAGACAGTCCTTGAGTCTTCTTCAAGATAGACTAAAGTCCTTCTTGATTTTTCCTCCTTGGGACAAACCTTCCTGAACATCTCACCCATTTAAGGGAGGATCAGAAGCAGATATTGTTGTTGACTGAAGAAAAATGGCATCACCACCAAACCACGTGCGGCTGGGCATGAGTTCTAGCTGAAGCAAGTCTACTATGACCATAGTCTATCTCTTACATGCCTGCAGTCAAAAATTCTCAAAATGACCACGGTGATACATCCTTAATTTTTCTTTAGTAATAGTGAGTTTAAAACTCCAGGGGAACGGTGGGTCCAACCTACGAGGCTTTGGGTTGTTTTCTATTTGGATTAGTTCGGGATTTAATAAATGATTTCTAAGTCAACTTTGGTAATTGTCTCTATTAGCATCAAGAAGTGCATGTTTCAAAGGGGCCAGGGAGGTAGCTCAGTTGGGAAGGTACACAAGCAGGAGCAGCTGAGTTTGGTTCCCCAAAAGCGACATCAAAAGGCCAGACGTGAGAGGTGGAGAGACGGCTTAGTAATTAAGAGTGTGGACCATTCTTGCAGAAGACCTGAGTTCAATCCCTAGCACCACTGTGGGTGGATCACAACTACCTGTAAACACGGCTCCATGGGAACCGGATGCCTCTGGCTTCCCGGGCACCTGCATGCATGTGCACATACATCCCCACACACAGAACTACAAACAATACAAACAAGCCTGTTTTTTTTTTGTGTTTTTGTTTTTTGTTTCTTTTTAAAAAGCCAGGCATAGTGAAGACTTGTAATCTCGGTGTTCGGAAGGACCAAACAATCTAAACCAAAAGGGCAATTTCTGGGTCAGTGAGAGATCCTGTCTCAAAAGCCTAGTGGGGCTCAGGAGATGGCTCAGCAGGTGAAAAGGGCTTAGCTACTGAGCCAGAGGGCCTGAGTTCCGTGCACCTCTGCCATGCAGCAGTGAAAGCAAGAGAGACTCCATCATAAAACAAGGTAGAAAGAGAGGACTAACTCCCAAGCTGCCCTCCAATCTTCCCAATTGCACTGTGGTTGGTATGCATGTATAGGCATGTGCACACAAACACACATGCACACGCTAGTGGACACACATGTGCACACACACAGATACAAACATGCACACATATGTGCACACACAAACACAAACATGCACACATGTGTGCACACACATGTGCACACACAAACACAAACATGCACACATATGTGCACAGACAGACACAAACATGCACACATATATGCACACACAGACACAAACATGCACACATATCTGCATACACACACACAAACATGCACATATATGTGCACACACATACACACACACACGGAAAAGAAGCAACAAAGCAAAAAATCTCTTCTAGTCCAAGTCTCATCACAAATAAAAACAAGCCCCACTGAAGCCAACATTCACACTGGTTCCCAGACATCTTCCTGTGTCTGGTGCCTCAGTCCACACCTGCTGTCTGTGCCTCTGATCTCAAAATAAGGGTCAGTTCCGGGTTACCTTTCATTTAAGATCAAGGTCCGTTCTTATTGGCACAGGAAGGCAAGTGATGAAGGGCTTTAGTTGAGCCTGAGGTGGGGGTCAGGAGTGAGGGGAGGTTTCTGTTTAGTGACGCCATAGTGCAGACTTCAGTCTCTGTTTACAGCTGAGGAGAAGGAGGAGGAGGCGTTCTTAAATATATCTCCTAAGCCAGTGAGTGAACCCTACCATTAGGCCCAGCTTTAAGTCTTGAGGAAGGTGATGTTTAGATAGTTTAGAGGCACTCTGCTGAGAAACTAATGCATGATTAAGAACAGGAACTTTGCTGTGAGAGCGAATGCTTGCGTAGAATTATTAGCATGCTAGTATACAAATTATAAATGCCACAAATAAAAACCCTTATAGAAAAACAAACCGTTTTGTCTGTTCACTTGTGGCTCAACAAACTTGTCTAAATATTTTTTCCTCTATTTTTGCATGCTTTTAAATCATCTTTTCCCAATGATCTTGTAATACCTTTTGTTGTAAGAAAAAAAAAATCTTCTGTCTTTCCTCTAAGACTCAAATCCGAATCTATGGGTTGTTTTATTTTTTTCCAGATTTATGTTCACTTTTATTTATGTGTATGTATACGTGTCTGCTTGGGTCTGTACCTGTGGATGCAGATCCTGTGGAGACCAGAGGGGGGTGAGAGATTTCTTCGCTCTTGGAAGTGTGTACTGGGAACTGAGCTCAGGTGCTCTGGAAGAGCAATCTTGGAGTCATGTCTTCAACCCCATTTTTTAAACTGTCTTCATAATTCATTCTAGGCAGTGCCATATAAGCATTATTGGTTTGTCTCCAGACTTACGAAAATGTTCAGCAGGAAAGCCAAGGCCCTGCAAGGCTTCTTAAATACTGTTTGCATTGACGAATACTCATTAGCCACAGTGCAAGACCAGGAGCTGCACTTCTACTAGGGAGGTCTTGGAGGTTAACTTGCAAACGCTTCATGGCAAATCTTCCATGATCTACCATATGTATCCTTGACTACAGGTTACAGCCTTGAATTTCCCCAGGCCTTCCCAATATTGCGCCCATTATAGTGACTAAGACGATCTAGAGTCAGCACACCTTAAGAACTATGGGTTGAGATCCCCAAACCAAATCCTTTAAAAGACTTAACACACGTGCTGCCTAGTTCTTATGTCAACTAGACACAAACTAGAGTCCTTTGGAAAGAGTGGCCATGGTTGAGAAAATGCCCTTACCAGAGTGCCCTGTGACAAGTCTGTGGTGCATCTCCTAGATGTGGCAGGGTTCAGCTCATTGTGAGCAGTGCCAACCCTGGGCTGGTGATTCTGGGTGCTGTAAGAAATCAAGCTGAATGAGCCATGAGAAGAGAGCCAGTAAGCAACACTGTTTCATGTCCTCTGCATCAGCTCCTGATTCCACATTCCTAAAAGCCTTGAGTCCCTTCCCCCGACTTCCCTCAGGGATGAGCTATGACATACAGATGTTTTCCTTCAGCAGCTGCTTATGGTCATAGTGTTTACCACAGCCACAGGAACCTAACTAAGACACTAGAATTAGAAAACTCACTTTGAGAGAGGTATCTCAAGTACTCCCTAACACACAGTAGGGGCTCAGCATGTTCCAGGCCATGGTATGATCTCAGTCATCTAGAGCTCTTGCCATGGTTAGTAACTATATCCACTAAGACCCCAGGTCCCTCCACGAGCCCAGAACAACAGCATCTCTCTTTGTGAAAGAAGCTTACAGAGCTTGGGGGGGCGAAAGTGGTCCTCTCCAGGCATCGGTGAGTGATCCTCCTCAAAGGAAATGCTTTCTCAATGCTGTAGAGTTTTACCAGATGAAGAGCCACTGTGGTGTAGGTTGGAAATATGCACCACCCCTTATTTTCCTTTAGACATCTGAATGTGTGTTCAGCCAAACCTGCAGTCCTCAAAAAAATCATCCTTTTACTAGTCCTGTGCTTTAGAGCTGAGGAAAGGGTTTAACTTCCCTAAACTGTCCTAAAATCTCCATTTTAAAGAACACTTGAGAAGCCACGGATTGCTCAAATGAAATATTCATGACCCCAGAAAAATGCATTCACCCTGTGCTAATCATCTCCATATGCAGAAGAAATGAAACCAAGGCTTTGGGAACTCTGGAAGCTGCTTCAACACAACAAGCCCAACACACTGAGCTCTCGGTCCCTCAACAAAACTGCCACTGTACCAACCTGAGTTTTCCTCACCCTAGACGATGGCCAGGGTCCTAGCTTTCATTAATGGGTATGTTCTCTGCTCCAGGGAAAACAGGATGCAGTCAGCAGATGCAACCTTTGCCCCATTCTTCTGCAAAGGAATGTGGCTCATGCCTAGCACACCCAAACACCGGAAGGCCCAGAAAGAGAATGCCATGGACCAAAACAGGTAAAGCCATAAACCAAGCCAGCGCAGTGCTGGGCCCAATGAATCCTGTGCCTTGCTTGACAAATACAAACCCTCAGTATTTGGAAGGCCTGGTTGAACTGCAGAAGTCCTTCCATGCTCAAAGACCTTCCCTGGGAAATGGGAACCCTGGTCGACATCTTCCTCTCTGTGGCCAGTTCATCATGAGGAGATACAGACAGGGTTCAGTAGTTAGAGCACGGATGTGCTCGCAAAAGACCTAAGTATGGCTCCCAGTACCCACATCAGGCAGTTTACAACCACCTGTAACTCCAGCTCCAAGGCTTCTGACACCCTCTTTTGGCTTCCACAGACAACCACAATGCAGGCAGACATACTAATATGCAGATGTATACATGTATACATACATAAAAATAAATTTTTAAAAGCAAGACACTGAAATGGAGAATTACATCTCTCTCCTCTTTTCACCCGCCCCCCCCCCCCGCGGGGGGCCGCCCCTCCTCCCCCTCCCCCGGTGTGATTCTGTATACCCTCTAAAGCAGTGGTTCTCAGCCTTCTTAATGCTGAAACCCTTTAATATTAAATATGCAGGTTATCTGAAACTCTATCCGTAAGGGGTCACAACAAACAGCTTGAGAACCACTACAGTATAAGGTGTCCAACTAGAGGCCAGGAAAGCCTTTATAAGATGGTCCAAGCATCCTTCCAGATGAAAGATGTGGGTTTAGGGCAGAAATGTTTGACAATCCAGATACTCAAAACATGGTCATAAAGGGAGAAGAACTTGGTTTAGAAATCTGAAGAGTGTCCCCACCCCACAGGCGTGCCTGAGTAGGATGTGCTTGAAAGTCCAGGACATGCTCATATACCAAGCTTATATTTTACTCGCAAGGATGAAAGTATTTGAAAGAAAATATTTCATCAGATAAAGAGAGGGAGAGCCTAGATGCCTGACCTTACCCAGATATTATCTCACTGAGCACAGGTTCTTGCCCTACAGCTAATTCCTTCTGACTGCTTACAGCCTCAGCCCACAGACGTCAGGTCCCCCTTCAAAACCCAGGCAGGAAGCCAGAGACCAAGTCAACTGCAGCCAAGGGGTCAGTTGCTCTACAGTGGGTATCTAGATGCTCGCTCAGTTGGTAGAGTGCTTGCTCAGAGTACACAGAGCCCTGGATCCTATCCCAAAGCCACATAAACCAGGTGTAGTATCGCATAACTGTAATCTCAGTGCTGGGAAGGTAGAGGCAGGATGATCTGGAATTCAAGGCTAACCTTAGCTACATAGTGAGTTTAGGACAGCCTGGGCTTCAGAGGATACTGACACAGGAGGAGAAGGGAAAAGAGAAGGACCCAGGCCGGAACGAGTCACAGACTGTCAGGTTCAATGTGAAAAAGAGTCCTTCCCCAGCTATAGGCTTTCAAATTAGCTGGACATCAAAGGTACATTTTTTCATCTTCATTAAGTCAGGTCAACTCTATTCTGCTTTGAGCCACCAGCAGTTGTATGAGTCTTGGACCTATGTGACAGTCCCGTATGCTTGGAATTTGAATTTTACAATAGATTTCCTTGTACTGTACAATACATTGTGCAATTATACAATAAATACATATTTATTATATTGTATTGAACACAATGTGGCTGAATTGCTAGCAATATCAATGCTTAGGCCACCCTGGTTCTCACTATCATGATATCCCTGTCAGGCTGGGAACTGTAAATCACCCATGAGCAAGACACTCATTGTTCCTGTCTTGATTTTCTGTGGCACAAAGACCAACAAGAGGCACAATGCATATTTCCATGAAAAATGCCCTTCTAGCACAGAGTACTATGTACAATGAGTATGCATAAGGAGAAATACAAAGCGAAATAAAAATGATAGCAGATCGTAAAAGCACATGAACCAACCAGGGATGACACACTGAGGGCATCTGAGGTATGAAGGTTCCTCCACTCTCAAATATGGTATCCCTTCGACCCCTTCAGATTCTCTATGAAAACCCACTTACATACACACATACACACATACACATACACACACACACACCACACCACACACCACACACACACACACAGAGCCACCAACACACACACAGCACACACACAGAGCCACCAACACACACACAGCACACACACAGCACACACACAAGCACACACACACACAGAGCTATGAAATACACAGCACACACACAAGCACACACACACACAGAGCTGCCATCTATTTATGAAATAGAGAATCGTAAGAATTATCTTTTAGGTCTCTTTCTATGATTAAATAAGTAATGTCACCCCTATTCCTAACTGCACCTCAATTTAAGCCCGGACATCCCTGCAGCTTCCTAAACTCCTCAGCAAACCCCACCTAGAAACAAGGTGATCAATCATTCTCTTGTCCTGTCAGAGATGACAGACTCCTGTGGGAGGAAGGACAAGCTGGGAACACCAGGCTACTACTGCTCATCGCAGGGCTGGTTCTGAAAACCACAACTTCAGCCATCCAAGGAGCCACAGGAGCAGAACACAAAACCTTGCAGAGAGTTAGGGTTAAACTTTCATATAGCACTAAGCTGAATGTGCTGAGCCAGGGTCAGGAAATAGGGTTCCGTGTAGCCCATTTTGAAATGCCTTGGTGGTTTACATCTGACCTAAATAAATCCTCAGGATGCTCTATGATAGACAGCCAATGTTGGATGCACACACTTGCCTTAGATACACTGCTCAGAAGCCAAAACATAGAGCCTAGGTGGGTAGGAAACATAGACGTTCAATTCAAGATGTTTGTGGTAGCTGATGCCTGGAGGAGCAGCACTTGAGAGGCTAAGGCAGGAAGATTGCTACAAGTGTAAGGCCAGCCTATTCTATATTCTAGGCCATAGAATAAAACCTTGTTTATTCTCTGCTCAAAACAAACTGAAACACCAAAAAAAATGGGTCAAAACCTGAGTATAAATCAGCATTATATTTTGTGATTACTGTCTCCTTTCTACAATCTTTGAGAAAATGAAGGAGGAGAAGAAGGAGGAGATGGAGGAAGAAGAAGAAGAGGAGGAAGAAGAAGAGAAAGAGAAAACTAGCATTTGCAGGATAATTTTATAGGTGAAAACTTTGCTAAAGTGTGTCGTGGTTTTGAGGCTCTATAGCAAGTTTAAAACTGTGTCGTAAGTCAAAACATCTTTTTCTATCTTTGCTCAGAATATAGGAATCAATGTCATAGCATAGAAACAGCCAATGCTGGGTCCTGATGTGTGGGCCCCCGAGGCAGGCCTATTAAAGGCTGAAGCAAAAGCAGAGCAGGCTGAGGGCGGCTTTGCCCCAGGGGACTTAAGGCTAATGAGGCATTTTAGTGAGAACCTGCTACAAAAATAAGAGAGAGATGGAGATATACAAAGCCCTTGGTCCAACTGGAGATGCTGCAAGGGCAGACCAATAGTCAAGTTAATTCAGATATTCTAACCACTCAGGACTGAATACCCAACATAGCAGGGGGCTGCCTGGGTATTTAAGCCTGTGAGGCAGTCACACTCCACCCAGCAGAGCTAGTTGGTTCACCTCAGTTCTTCCAGAAGGAGAATAAGCTGTCCGTCCTCCGGGGGGCAACCCTGAAGACCAGCCCTGAGTGACAGACCTTGCTTGCCCTTGAGCAGCTGCAAGGTTCAATGGACTAGGGGAATCACACAAAAATCACTGCTGCTGTGTTCAGAGCTGAGAGAGGACAGAGGGAGGGAACTCTTGGCTCACCGGGCACATTCAAAGCAGGTTTCCTTATGAGGCCCAAGGAAGGTCTTCAAAGATGAAAAAAATGAGTTGGATAAGTTCCAGAGAAAGGCTGTAGAGAGGAGCAGCTGCCTGAACTGAGGCCCAGGATGCCCTCGTGGTTCTCAGCCTCCTAAAGCTGTGACCCCTTCATACAGTTCCGCGTGTTATGATGACTTCCCCCGACCATAAAAGTAGTCCAGTCCGTTGTTACTTCATAATTGTGATTTTGCCACTGTTATGAATCATGATGAAAATATCTGATATGCAGAATATGGGATATGTGTCTCCCAGCAGGGAGGTCTCTGCCCACAGGTAGGTCAAAGACTGCTGCTCTAGGCTTTAGTATGCAAAGTCATAAAGAATGAGGTAGGTGAGGTCTTTGTCAAGTGTGACTGAGAGTTAACAATGACCATTGCTGCCTGGGGGGCATGAACATGGGGCTAAGCACTTGAAAGGATTCTGTTATTCTCTTCTCACACAAGTTATCCCAGTGAGTGCCAAGGATCTCTAGGCTGCCAAGCCAGCAAGGGAGAGAGGTAGGTTTGTAACCCAAGACAACCAGATCTTCAGTGTGTGGCTCTCACTCTGCCCCCAGCCCATTCAACAGAAAGATAGGCTGGACATGCTTGATCCAGGTTACATAAGAAGAATGAAGAAGGATTGCAGATCTTCTAGGGCTGGTCTGTAACCAGGTGAAGTAAGAACGCAGCAAGGAGAAACTCATGGAGAGGCACTGAGAAGGAAACATCCAGTGTGCACCCCTTCTTGGTCCATTCAGCAAAGCATGGGGTTGGGGGGTTGAGGTACAGGGACTAGAGCAACCAAACAGGACCTCAGAGTGTTCTAAGCCCCAATGTGTCCTGTGCTCTGTCTGTCACATGATACAGGAACTCAAAGAAACAAAATGAGTAAGAACAGGTCTGTTGCATTTATGTGGGGTAGCGAGCATCCTCTAAGTCTATACATCCCCGTAGATGGAGATACTCAGAAAATACCCTTGAGAAGGAAGAACAGTTTAGAAAACAGCATTCATAAGTTTCCATCATTGATTGGGAAGATAGAATTGTTCCCGGGGCCAGGGACCTGAATTCTGTCCCCAACATCTACACTGGGTTGTTTACAACTATCTAACCCCAGCTCCAGGGGATCCAAAGGCCTTTGGGCCTCCATGGGCCCCTGCATACACCACACTCCCCTACACACGCCCACATCTGCTACATACAACGAAATAAATAAAACCTGAAATGTTTAAATAGTTATTCAGAAATGTAAGGAAAACTGTAAAGAAGGCTGTATGAGGGCAAAAACAGGATGAAACAGGAGGCATGGATGCCACTGAGGACCTAGGGAGAGTGGGCATTTAATATGGAGTCCTCAATGTGGGGTGATTAAATCAAAACAGAGGCAGCAAATTATAGCCCTGGTTAGCATTTTCTGCATAATCCACTTGTTAAAAACAAGATGTTATTAAAGGAAGTGCCCTGGGGCTGAAAATGAACCTTTTAGGGGGAGGAGGAATAGGCCCAAAGGATTAAAGGAATGAAGATTTTTGGTCCAGGAACTGGACACATGTGAGGACATCCTTAAAGACCATATAGGGATCCGTGGTCCCTGTGACACCAGGACCAAGGTTTAGTCCTCTGGGAGAACTCTCCCTTAGGCATCTAAAAAGTCAAAATCACATTTTTTTTGAAGTCTGATGCATCCAGGGTACGTTTCTTCCCTTAGGAGTCACTCCTGATCTTTGAGCACTTACAAGCATGAACATACTACATCAAAAACAAGTATTTTAATTTGTGAGGCCTGCAGGAGGAATCAGCAAGGAAGGTCCAAGATCTGAGTTCTCCGGTCTCAGCATAGCAGAGGAAGAGAACCAGCTACCATAGTACCAGAGTTGTCCCTTGATTCCTTCCACACAGGATCAAGCAGCAGATGCTCACACACACACAAAATAAATAAATACATTTCTAAATTAAAATTTGTCTATTTCTTGTCCGCTGGGGGGATGGCTTAGATCATAAAGCATTTGTCATGCAAGAGTAGGGACATGAAATCGGATCTCCAGCACCCACATAAATAGCCAGGAGGAAGTGTTGGTCACCTCTAGCACCAGCACCCAGGAGGCAGACACTGGGAGTCTCCAAGGCAAGCTGGCTAGCAGGACTAACCCGCACCATGCACTCTGGGTTCAGCTCGAATCCTTGCACCATCTAAGAAGCCTGTCTTGGTAACTGAAGTGGAGCAAATGAAGAAGACACCCAATGTCATCTCTGACCTCCACACCCATGAGCACCCAACTGTGTGCCCACCTATCCCAGTGCTCATGTACAGCACCCTCAGAGAAACATGAGGAAAATAAGTTTAAAATATTTTTTTCTTTTAGAGTAAATTTCTGTCATGATGAAATCGCTTGCTCACCTGTCAGGCTGGTAAGCATAAGATGTTTGTTTGTTTAAGACTGACTAGGACTTTGTAAATAATCTCGTTCCTTCCCTTTGCCTCTTGCATTAAGATATCTTGAGAAACATCCTCACAATTTACCACTATGTCAGAGAAATCCAGATACCTTTCCCTTCTGTGGAAACTGAGAAGGCAAATGGAATTCCTTTCCCTGGGAGCTGTCTTCCAACTTTAAACCATCTTTAAAAACTTTGACCACTGGGTACAAAATGAACTGTCCAAACATTGTGGAATATCAATTCCATAAAATGTAAAAAGAAAAAAAAAACCCTCTCCGTTTTATAAAACTATTTAAACCCAAAATTAAAAAGACCCACCAAGCCAGTCAGCTAATTGTTTAAAACTGTGTATAAATATGACTCACAAGCTAAAGAGCCTGGAATTGGAAAATCACAAATCTTAATCTTGTAAACAAAACTCAAACTGGGGCCTCTGGACTTTGGTTCTTCCTGATCTGAAGCAAATGTTTTATGTACACAGAAAAGAAGGGTGTTTTTTTGGATGGTCTTCAGCAAAATCTAGCAGTTTTTCTTTTAATTTTTTTCTTATGTGTGTTTATGTGTGTTCAGGGGTCTGTGTGCATGAGGAGGGGCAGAGGAAGACACTGAGTCTCTATCACTCTCATTGAGTCTCTCTCTGAACCTAAAGCTAGCCTGGCATCCAGAACTTTCCAAAGGCTCTCCAGTCTTCTCTCACTAGCGATGGGCTGGCAAAGAACCACGCCCAACTTTGCATATGGACCCTGGGGGTTTTGAACTTGTGTCCTCAAGCTTGTACAGCAAACGTTCCTTGCCACAGGCCACATCTCTCCAGGCAGCTTTAAGAGGCTGGGGTAACATCAGAAACAGTTGATCTTTCCTGAGCTGAGCTTTAACCAATACTAGGAAAGCAGACTTTATGAAGGACTAAAACCCTGGTAGGATTTTTGCTGTTTTCTTTTGTGTGGCTCTTCCCTTCTGAAATGGTCCACTGCTATTTGCAACATGATCCAAAACTCTTAAATCACCTCAACTACTGATGTCTGCAAAGAGCTCCCTCTTACTCTACCTCCGCGCCCCCCAACACACACACACACACACACACACACACACACACACACACACACACGGTACTACATCCTCTGTATTTCACCCCAAATCGACCCTGGCCATCTCTTAGTCACCAGGGAAGGTCATGGAAAGCCAGTGATGAAAAGAGTGTAAACTTACACAAACTGAACCACTGAGTTGTACAGAAGGGGAAACTGAGGCCCAGAGTCATGTGACTTGCCCAGACAGTGGCTCTAACCACAGATAGCTGAAACAATTCTACCTTTAGAGTTAAAATGTCAGATTTTTAAACTTCCCAAGCAAGTCCTTAGGAAGGAGCCCTAGTCCCTGCTTTTCTTCCTTAACTACCACCCTAGCGTTGGGACCTGGAGGGCAACTTGGGTTAGCTATTTCCATTGAATGGCAGCTGCTGAGATCTTTAATTCCAGGCAGCACCCCTGCAGTCCAGCACTTAGTAGGCATGCAGTCAACTTTTCTCAGCTATCAACCTGACCACCCTCACTGGGTCCCCATCCCAGCAGGCCAGGAAACAGTGAGGAGAGAGATCAGTTCTTTTCTCTAACTTGTATCCAGTGAGTCCCGGCCCAGATTCCCTCCCGAGGTGGCAAAGCTGAGGGCTGAGACCCTGGTTCAGTCGCGGTGTCTAGAGCAGTACGCGGCCCAGGTGTGCAGCAGCTGGGCGGCCAGTCCCCTGCCGATGCTCCTCCAAGTTCCAACTTCTTAAACTTCCCTTTCCGGGGGGTGCAGGCCCCTCGCGGCCGCCCTCGCCTTTCGTGCGCGCACAAAGGGTTCAGAAGCGTCCCCAAGTCCCCCGCAAGTGGACTGTCCTGCTCTTTTGCGAGAGATCTTCCCCGGATCCCCGCGGGCCTGAGCCGACTCGGGCCGCTACAAACTTCCCGTTTCCGCCCTCGCACGGGGTCCCGCGGCCGACTGTCAATCGCTGCCCTAGGGGCTGGAGGAGGACCGGGGAGCCCTAGTAAACTCCCAGCGTCGCGCCCCGGCCACTCACTCACCCGACTTGGGAACGTGAGGCGGGATCGTGCTGGCGATGCGAGTCCACAGGACGATGTGCAGCGGCCACAGGCCCCGTAGCAGCCCCCGACCCATGGCAGCCCCCGTCGCTCGTCATAGACCGGCCCCTGGGGCGCCGCGAACCGAGCCTCGGGGACTCCGGGCTGCGCCTTTACTCTTCGCCCTCTCAGGATGCGGGCCAGATGCGGTCGGCGATCCCGGGAGCTCGGAGGCCCGGAGGAGGCCCCCGGCGGCCGAGGAGAGCTGAGCAGCAGGCTGGGGCTCCGTCCCCCAGGCGAGCGTGTGCGCGCGCGGGGGGTGTCGTCGGTCGGTGCGCGCGAGTGACTCACTCATCAACTTTACCCGGGCGCCGAGAGGGAAACAGGAAACTCCTCGCCAACAGCTGGGCAGGACCTCTCGCCGCCCGAGAGCCTTCCAGCTCCGGCCCTCTCCTCCAGCTTCCAGTCCTCGCCTTCCTCCGGCCGCCAATCAAGGCCGCTGGATTGGACCTTGCGGGGACTCTACAAACTTTGAGCTGCCCACTCCCAGCGCTCCCACGCACCCCCCAACCCGCCAAGTCCGGGCTCCAAGTTCAAACTCAGAAGTGACTAAGCGCACGTTTCGCAAAACAAGCTAGAAAGTGGTGTAAACTACTTTCCTTGCTACCCCTCCAGGCACCCCCAACACCTTCCAGGCATTGCTCCCAGGGGCTTCATAATTCCGTTGAGACCCAGGAGGGAGCTCTGAAATGTAGCTCCAGAGTCCCGAACACATTGTTTCCCCTAATAAAATAACGGTAAGCACTTCTTCACGAGAGCTTAGTTTCAGTTTTATGTACAAGCATGCGTGATCACGTTGTAAAGGACTGTTTCTTACTGTGGAACAAAAATTCAGGGGCTTGTCTCAGAGTTTAATGTGTGTATTAATCACGTTGGGTTGTGAATTTAGCTAACCTGCTGGTGGTGGTTCAGTAGGTCTGAACTCAGAGTGTCTGCATTTCTAATGAGCACCTGGGTAGAGCCTCCCATTGGAAGGACCATTTCCTGGGCGTGGTCTGCTGGGTGAAGCCAAATAGTCAGCCCTGAGATCGCAGTAGGTCTGATATTTTCAGGGTGTTGCCTGTAAGAAACTAAAGAAATAAAAGTGTGTTTGGGGCCAAGCAGTGATGGCGCACATGGGCGGGTCTCTGTGAGTTCGGGGCCAGTCTAGTCTACAGAGTGAGTTCTAAGGCAGGCAAAGCTATACTGTCTTGGAAATCAAAACAAACGTGTCTTTGGTGGTGGAGTCTGCTTTCTGTTTTCCAGTGATCGCTCTTTGATAATTTGGGTAAGAAGAGAAAATACTTGGCTGAAGGTAGAAAGGCTATCAGTAGGAAGACCTGTCAAAATTTCCTTTCTTTCTGGGGTGACCACATTTTCCAGAGACAATCTCTATGATGGGTTGTGTGTACCTGTACCTGTCTGTGTGGGGCACGTGGAGGCCATAGGTCCACATCCTGTGTGCACCTCAATCACGTCACCTGATTTGTTTTTAAGGCTTCATTTTATTTTATGTGTGAGCACCTTACGTATATGTATCAAGTGCATGCCTGTTGCAGAAGAGGCTATAAAAGGACATAGAATCTTCTGGAATTAAGGTCACCCAAGGCAGCACAAGCCACATGTCCAGGAGGTGACTATGTGAGTGCTGGTAAGTGAATCCGGGTCTTTGTAAAAACAGCAAGTACTCTGAATTACTGAACCAACCCTCCAGCCCCTTGCCTTATGAATTGATCCTAGAGATGGAAGATTGGCTAGACCAGCTGGTCAACAACCCAGATATCCTCCTGTCTCTGCTTCGAAAGCACTGGGGTTTCAGATGCTTTGGGAGACATATGTATGTACGCACACATGTGAGTGTGGGTGCATGCACATATGCACATATATGGAAGCCAGAGGATTCCCAGAGATCTCTCTGTCACTCTCTGCCTTATTTATTTGAGACAAGGTCTTTTGCTGCGTCTAAAACTAGGTTGGTGACCAGCAAGCTCCAGTGATCCTCCTGTCTCCACTCCACAACACTGGAGTTATGGACACACAAGGCAATGGCCGGCTTTTTATGTGGATGGTGGGACCTGAATTCAGGTCCTCATGGTTGTGCACAAAGCACTGTACACACTGAGTTCTCTCCTGCCTCAGCACCCAGTTTTCTATGCAGGGGTTGGAGGTGGGTCTCAAGTTAAGTGACAGTCACTTTATGGACTGAGCCATCTCCCCAGCCCCTATTTTGCAGTTTATTAATATAATCTCCATTCTTGTCATTCTTTGACCTTAATTCCAGAAGATTCTCTCAGATACCTGATTGGAGAATGAAGTATGTGATCAACCAGCCCTCAATGATAGGGACCCTCAGTATATCATGATTCAGGTTAGGATTGTTGAAAGGAAAAATAGGACCAAAAGCCAGTTGGTGAGGAAAGGGTTTATTTCATTTTATAGTTTGTGCTCTATTATCTAGGGAAGTCAAGGCATGAATTCAAGCAGGGCAGGAACCTGGAGGCAGGAACTGAAGCAGAGGCCATGGAGAAGTGTTATTTACTGACTTGCTCCGCCTGGCTTACTTAACCTGTTCTCTTACATAACCCAGGACCATTTGCCCAGAGGTGCTACCACCCACAATGAGGTGGGCCCTCCCACATCAATCACTGATCGGTCTACAGGCCAATCTGATGGAGGCACATTCTTAATTGTGGTTTCCCTCTTCTCAGATAATTCTAGCTTGTGTCAACAACAAACAACCATGACAGACAGTTTAAGAGACACTGTATGTTCATACAGTGAAGTGTGCCCAAGACAGGCCATCTGCTAGGTTCACCCAGAACAAAGGCAGCAAGCCCTTTCTCAAACCCAATGCCTACAGGTGACTTTGGCAGGCTAAGGGTGAACTGGTTCAAACTGGAACTTTTTTTTTTGGAAGTTTTTGATTCAGCACTAAAAACTGCCTCTGAATGCACCTTCTAGGAAAGGGTCATCTTTATGCAAAGAGTTCTTGTCCCTCATGCATCTGGTGAGAGAGTGCACAGACAGACAGTGGGAGGGTGGAGGCTGCTCAGCACACAGGCAGCCGTGCAGTTATACCATGTTAGTGAGGGAGACAGGCTGAGTTCAAAGTCAGATTCCCCACCTTCCTTCTTGGGATGTCTTCCCAGGCCACTGTGTGTGTGTGTGTGTGTGTGTGTGTGTGTGTGTGTGTTCGCGTGCGTGTGCACATGTGAACATGGCTTCATACGCCTGTTATGACTGTTTTTCATTCTATTTGTTTGTTTGAGATGGAGTTCCATATACTTTGCTGACCTCCGACTTGCCAGGTAGCAGAGGCTGACTTTGAACTCTGAATCCTCCTGCCTATGTCTCCCAGCTGCTGAGGTTACAAGTGTTCATCCACCATGCCTATACCTTTATTTATACACTCATGATATCTGGGTTCCATAATGTTTCTCAGTAGCTCCCAATCCCATTCCTCCTTCAGCCTCGGAATTCTCAAGGGCAGGCACTAGACACTTATCCGTCCTTACTACCGAATCCTTGTACGAAACAGGTCTCAGGTGTGTAGTCAGGCATGTGTTGGCTAAGTGAGCACATGAGGTAACAAGGACACAGATGACAAGTGATCTCGGGGACCTAGTTATTTCATAATTCTGAGGAAAACATTATGTAACCCGACAGTTAGAGATATGAATAGATGAGCTTTCTGCCAATGCTACTTCCCTTTCCCGAGAAAGGAGAAATGAACCCACTCTCTTCTGTCTTCTTAATTTCCCCCAAGTTTGTCCAAGTTCTCTCTCTGAAGCAGATATACTGTCTTCTCTGTGTGTGCTAAAACAGGTAAAAGTCACAACTATCCCAAGGAGCCTGGAGAGATATCACAGTCGATAATGTGTAGTGAGAATTTTGCAATTTTGGTTTATTGAAATAAACACAGAAATATTATAAGAATATGTTTTTGTTTTGATCCCAAGTGTGGGAGTGGGGACTGCTTTGGACTGTTCACAGCAGCTGACTATGATTTGCCTCGTGCTCTAGCAGAGGTGTGTGGTTTGGGTAGCTGCCTGTAGTTTCTGCAATTTGAGTGATATTTGGAATTCTGGGAACTTCTCAGAGGATATATAAATGCTAGATCCCGAAGAGGTGGGGTCGGTGGTTGTTGGTCATTCGGGGGGTTGGTTGAGGTTTGTTAGTAGTTGTGCTCAAAGAAGAAACAAGAAGAAATAAATTAGATTCAGCCCTCTCTTCTTTCTTCTTTCTCTCCTATCTAGTTACAGAGGGTAAAATGGGGGGTGGGGGAGGATAAAGGGTGGGAAAAGAAATCCACAAAGTAGCAAAGACCAGTTACAAGCAAAGAAGAAAAATAAGAAGAAAGAAATTAGATTCACAAATTGTCCTATCATCTATCTATCTATCTATCTATCTATCTATCTATCTATCTACTTATCTATCACCTATCTCTGTCTCTCTTACTGATAGGGGGTAAAACTGGGGGTAGCGGTAAAGGATAGGAAAGAGAAGGACCCACAAAGTAGCAAAGAGCGGCTACAATAACGTACTTGCCTTGTAAGCAGAAAAGGCTTAGCTGGAGAGCCAGGCCTGGTGGCACCAGCTTATAATTCCAGCTCTAGGAAGAGAAGGAGGCAAATGGATCCTTGGGACCTGCTGACTGCTGACTGCCCACGCTAGCCCACTTGATAAGTCTCAGACCAGCCAGCTGGAGAACTTGTCTAAAACACACACACACACACACACACACACACCAGCAAAACAAGTGAGATCATCATACACAACCTCGACCTCCCAGCCCTTTCCCTAAGCAAGAGCAGGCTGACATCCCCACTCCTTCAAGCTTTGGCCCCACCTGTAAGCCTCCACCATGCCCAAGGAAAGCTTTACTACTGGAGACAGAAGGGAAGGTAACACTTCTTTCCAAGAGGATGGAGAAACACCCCTGCCCACAGTGGCCTAGCTAGTGGAATCTTCCAAAGCCTTAGACCAGCAATAAGCCATCTCTGTGTGCTTGTGGGCAGTCTTAATGCGCCTGTGTGTCAGGCTGGTGAAGAGCCTCTTTGCTAACTGTCACACCAACTTAGTCAAGATTCTTGATGATAGAGATCCAGGAACGGGCAGGACTCTGTACAATTGATCGAGAGAGGAAACTCATAAACCTGGCTGTTTGCAGTAGTTCTGTAGTAGTAGTTAAGGACTGTGGCAGAAAGAAAAAGAAGGAAAGAAAAGTCAAACTGAGGATGTTATCTGAGTCCTTTAAATCCAAAAATATGACAAAAATTGCCTCAAATTTCAAAATAAAGCAATAACAGCAACAAAATGGCATTCCAGATGCCACCTGAAGACTAACTGCCAAGGCTCTCCTCTAGCCGTACACACACACACACACACACACACACACACACACACACATGCCCAAAGACTACAGCTGCTAAGGACGTGCTCTACATGGAGGCTGGGTCCGAGTATCTAGTGCCCTGGTGGGACGCTGAGTCTTGTATCACACTGCTAGACTGGCAGCACCTCTGTTGGCCTTTCACACTGCTGATCTAACCCAGTCAGTCCTGGAAGGGAAGGGGGCGGCATTCAGCATTGGGAAGTGCAAACCTCTAAAAGTCACGATGAGATCACAGTACCCTGGCCCCATGTGCATGGCAATCAGATTCTCTGAAACACTGTTCAATAGTGAAAAGACTTAAACTTTGAAAGAGTCTGCCCTTCCCCTGGGATGCTTACAAAAGGCAAGTCTGATGGCCTCAACAGAGAATGTATGTGAACTGGGTGTGGTGGTTCTTGTCAGTAGTCCCACAACTGGAAAGACTAAGATGCCAGGATGGTAGCGTGTTCGAGGCCAGCCTGATCTACTTAATGAATTTCAGGCTAGCCTACATTACAGAATGAGATCCAATCTCAAAATACCAAAAAGGGAGGAGAAGGGGGCATTGTTTGCATACACCACTTTAAACTTAGGTTATCGTAATTTTCTCTGTGCCCAAAATAATACGAGCGTAAATTATGGGGCTGATGAGATGGCTCAGAGAGTAGAGGGGCCTTAAGCTAAGCCCAAAGACCTGAGTTCAGTCCCTGGTGCCCACCATGGTGGTACGAGACAACTGATCCTGCAAGTTGTCCTTTGGCATCCACAACATACACCATGAGACATGTGCATGCTCTCCTCAAGGAGGAAAGACAGAAAACCTGAGACACATATATGCTCTCCCTATGGAGGAAGGAGAGAAAGAATTAAAGTGTGCGTCAGAGTTGATTTTTGTTGTTGTTGTTGTTTTAAAAGAGAAGTTTGTGGCTTCATTTTTATTTTTAATTATTTAATTTAGTGTGTATGTATGACTGTGTGTAAATGTGTGCTTGTATGTGCACGTGTGTGTATGTATGTTGTGTAAGCATGTACATGCATGTGTGTATGTGTGTGTGTGTGTGTGTGTATGTGTGTGTGTATGTGTGAGCTTAGTAGAGTCAGGTCTCTCCCCAAGCCTTTCTGTCAAGGGATTGAACTCAGGTCTCCACCCCCATTGAGCCACCTTGCCTGTATTTCACATATTTCCTACTTTTGGCCCATCCTGACAAGGAGTCCGTTAAAGTCTTCATTTACTTTTGAGAAATCACAAAACACTCTTTTCCCCTTTAGCGTTCTACTTTGTGCCCCACAGTATATGTATTCAGTTTTTACTGGAAGGGAAAATGGCTGTATCTATTTTCCCAATCCATCTTCTTGTTTGCCCTTCTTCTCAGCTATTAATAGGCTGCAGTTATACATGTTTACATAAAGTATTAGCGTATTCTTTTTGGAAAAGCATAACACTCTACAAATACAATGTATGTTAATTGTAGGAAAACGGGAGCTGCAGATAAGCCTTACAGAAAAACTAAAGATGAACCCTAACCTGACAGAAAATCATGGCTAACATTTGTGAGCAAGAGCTAGCCTAATCTTCCTGTTACAGATGAAGAATTTGAGGATTAGTGAGATTAAATGCTTGGCATAGCTAGTGGGATAGAGTCCAGGCCCAAACTGAGCATTCCTGGCTCTGGAGGCTGTGCTCTAAAAATTTACTCAGAAGGTTCATGGAAGGGCACCCCAAAGTACATGGCTTTGATTTACCTCATGCTGAGTTGAAGATACTCTGAAACACAATGGCAGGCAAGGCTTTCCTGGATCCGCTTCACCTGTGTTTAGACAGAGCATTGAGGAAGAAGCCTTCCCTGGACTCTCATCTACCTAGAAAGACTAGCTGAAGCTCAAGAAAAGAGACTAGAGGTTTAGCCCATGCCAGGGCACACTGCACTACACACTAAAGTGTGTCCTAAGACCTCATTCATCTTTTCCCAATACTGTGGACGCTACTCCAGGCGCCACTCTGGGTGCCATTCCCTCCTCTTCAGGAGGGTACCAGTCTCCTGTCACATCCCATCTGGGTTCCAAGTTCTCAGGTGTCTTTCCTTTGCTGCCATGGTGCCATTGGTAAGTTCAAACAGCTTTCCTACCACTAACTTGTGTGTTACTTGGTAGACATGGTCATTGCATTCCCAGATTCCCTTCTTGACCCAGGACTAGTAGCTATATGATTCTAAGACAACACCAGAATGACCGAAGCTGTCCTCTACTATTACTACTTCCTGTGTGTAACTGGTTACAGTGGTTTGATTGAGAATGTCCTCCATGGTCTCTGGCATTTGAACACTAGGTGCACAGTTGATGGTTTAAAGAGGTTTAGGAAATGCATTACTGAGGATAAGTTTTGAGGCTAAAAGCCTCAAGCTACTTCAGTTTCCTCTTTCTTCTTCCTGTGCATGGTTGAGATGAGAGCCCTCAGCTTCCTGCTCCTGCAACGTTGCCCTTGCTGCCATGGTGAACTCTCATCCCTTTGCAACCCTTGGTCATGGTACTTTATCTCAGCAACAGGGAAGACCCCCACCAGTCATCCAAGGACATGACCCTCCACTGTGGGCTCACATGGTGTCTCTGTTGCTCGAAGGACTCTTTCAACTTTATCTCCTTGACCTTCATGTGGCTGCTATTGTCCCATGTTGGATAGTCAAATCTTCATTGTCACCTTGACGGGAGTTGGAATGACCTCTGGGTGTATCTGAGAGGATGTTCCAGAGCATTTCAGTGAAGAGACCTTGAATGTAAGTGAGCTGGAGGCCTGGTCTGAAGAAAAGGAGAAGCTGAGTCAAGCACCAGTCTTCATCTCTCTGTTTCCTGACTGTGGATGCCAAGGGACCAGCAGCTTCATACCCCTGTGGCCAGGACTTCCCTCTCCCTCAGGTTTGGCCAGATGTCATGGCCTCAGGCTATAATCCCAGCATTTGGGAAGCTCAGCAGAAAGATAATGAGTTTGAAGCTAGCCTGAGGTACGCAGCGAGACCACCTCAAAACAAAACAAAATGTGTCACCTGCTTCTTAGCTCTTCTGTACCAACCATGACCCATACTCAGAGGAGGACAGGACAGTTAGAGATGCTTCATCTTTCCCTTCAGCAATGGAACCCCAAAAGGTCACATTTAACAACACTGTGTGGAAGCCAAGACTTATCTCACTGTGGCTATCACAGGAGTTTGTCAACTCCTTCTTAAAAGGACATTAGCTCATCTTTGCTTAATTTCCTGAGCTAGTGACTGTCACACAGAGAGGTAGGAAGAAACCTAGTTTTCCATTTTCTCTCTCCTTGACTCTGGGTTTCTTGACTGCATTCTCATTGCTGTGACAGACTATCTGAAGGACAGATGATTTAAGAGGAGAATATATTTATTTTTAGTTCATAGCCTCCAGGGCTTCAATTTCATATATCAGGGAGGTGATCTCAAAGCAGCCCTATTCAACTCAAGAGGACACACAGCAGAGGAGGAGGGCCCAGAACTAGATCTGACCTTCAAAGCCATACCCCCTGTGACTCTGAACCTCCGGTCAGGTCCCACCTTCCACAGTTCTACCCCTACCCCACTAGTTTCTTAAAAAAATCTTAATCTATCAAATTCTTCATTAGTTCAGAACCCTCACAGTACGATCATTGCTGGAAAGACCCTCACAGATGCACTCGGAAGCACACTGTAGTAATTTCCTGGGTGCTTCTTCATCTAGTCATGTTGACCATCCATTACTCTAGGTGGGCCGGCATTTTGCTTGTCTGTAAGAGATCTTCTCTCTCAGACACCAATAACCGGGGTTCTGGGCCACCGCAATGGTGGAGGGGGAGGGCTGATATCACGAGGGTAGGTTGTTAGGAGAGGCCGCAGCAGACATGCAGACAGCACACACAGGTTTAAGCCACACTGCAGACGGCCCCGATGGTCCGACTGGCCGCTGCTGTCCTGGTAATGCAGGCATAATGGCAGTTATTCCCAGTGGAGCTCACCCTGTTGCAAGAGCAATAGAAGCCTCCCGAAATTCCAGCAAAAGCACCGTGCCTTTAACCCAAAGGCCTGGATTCCGACATCATAGATTCGCCCTTCTCGTGCCTTTCCTGACCTCTTTGGAGGCAGAAATTGCCTGTGGGTCCCTAACTTCTGCTGTCGAACCACACCAAGAACTGGTAGGGAAGGAGCGGCAGCATGCTGGAGGTACACTGGATCTCCAAAGATTCTCGCCTCCTCCGAATTTCCATCATGAACTTTCTTGATCAGCTTTCCCTAGTGGTGAACACTGTACATCTCTTTGGGCCTCCGGTTTCCTGTTAAGCCTGGCTGGGGACCCGGGTCTGACCGTATCTCCGTCTCCTCCTAAGCAGTACAATTTTCCCTAGGGAAAAGAATCCAGAATAGTAGCTGCTATATAAATGTGGGGGCCTAATTTTTTATCCTGATTTGGTCCTCAGGCACTTAGGGGCCATTAGGGGCCATTTGGTTTGGTGCTTCAATGTTTGTTGCTGATGAAAATAAAGCTATGCTGCTAATCTGAAAAAAAAGAAAGAAAGAAAGAAAGAAAGAAAGAAAGAAAGAAAGAAAGAAAGAAAGAAGGAAAGAAAGAAAGACGAGAAGAGAAGAGAAGAGAAGAGAAGAGAAGAGAAGAGAAGAGAAGA
>NW_021604620.1:7018068-7027623 GCF_004785775.1 Grammomys surdaster | reverse complement strand
AAGAGAAGAGAAGAGAAGAGAAGAGAAGAGAAGAGAAGAGAAGAGAAAAGAAAAGAGACCAATCACCAGGTATGAATTGTCAATATGCGGAGACCACTCAGCTCAGACACAATCCAAGCTGAGAATGTGGGTGAGCACACTGGGAAAGGAGTGCAAAGCCTGCTGGCAGCCAATTCACCTCCCCCTGTACTGTGCCCCTTAGTGTTTGTCAGCTTGACCCAAACTAGAGTCACGTTTGGAAGAGGGAACCTCGTCTGAGGAATCGCTCAGATCAGATTCCTCAGATTGATATGTGGCCATGTCTTCAGGAATTTTCTTAACTAGTGTTTGATACTCTGCTGTGTGCAGTGACAGCCCTGGGCATGCAGTACTGACTTTCATAAGAAAGTAGGCTGAGCACACCATGGAGAGCAAGCCAGTAAGCAATGTTTCTCCAAGGTTCTTGTCTCTGCCCTAACTTCAGTTCCTACCCTGGCTTCCCCCAATGATGGACTGTAATTGGGACATTAAACCAAATGAAACTTCAATCCCCAAGTTGACTTTGATGTTTTGTCAAAGCAACAGAAAGCAAATTAAGACTTGTGGGGTATGAGGAAGATACCCATGTTGAAATTTGTAGCCCCAGAAATTACCAGAAGAAAGAGAAAGAGCAATATAGTCACAGCTCAGGCTACAGGTTATGAGAGCCATAACTAATGTATGAACTGTTAATTCTACCCAAAATAAAGAAATCCAAATAAAACTGAGAGAAGACACTCCTCTCGTTCTTACATTGTTATCATGTAAATGTACAAACATGTACTCACTTTGACCTACCATTAGGAACTTTTAAAAAGATTTAAAGTTATTTAAGTGTGATGTGTGTGGAGGGCTAGTCTGTGTGAGTGCTGTTGCCCATGGAGGTCAGAAGAAAGCACCAGATCCCATGGGGCTGGACTTACAGGTAGCTGGGAGTGTGACCTGATAAGGGTGCTGAGAACTGAACTAGAAGGGAAAGAGGCATTTGTAACAGCAAAACCATCTCTCCAGCCCTTCTATGAAAACCCTAATACCTAAGAATGGCCCTGGAAATATCAATTTCTGCTTTTTGAATGAATGAAAGTACCTGACAGGGATTTTTGATCAAGGGAAGGAGACAACTGGAAATGAGCAGGTAGCTGTCCAGACCACCGTCAGAAAGTCTGAGAGGTGGGAGGCTCGAGAGGTGGTTGAGCTTTAAGAGCACTGGCTGCTCTTTCAGAGCATCAGAAATCAGTTCCCAGCACCCACACCATGCAGCTCACAACCATCTTCAACTCAAGCTCCAGAAGTTTGACACCCTTTTCTGGCCTCTCTGGGTAAACACACACACACACATACACACACACACACACACACACACACACACACACGCCACACATAAAAATTAAAGAAGAAAACAGAAAGTCTGAAATATGCATCTGAGGATATAAGATCCTGTTAAGCAAACAAGTGCTGGCACACACCTTTAACCCCAGCTCTCAGGAGACAGAAACAGGCAGAGCTCTGTGAGTTCAAGGCCAGCCTGATCGACAGAATGAGTTTCAGGACAGCCAGGGCTACACAGAGAGACTCAAAGCAAACCAAAATAATAAAATAAAATAATAAAATAAAATAAAATAAAAAAAGAAAAGAAGTGAGAACCATGAATAGGCCAAATCCTACTGTATGAATACAGGAAAGACAACAGACTTCTCAACTGAAATGAACAGAAGTTAAGACACTCAGTTTGACAGAATATGGCATCTGAGGAGATATGAGGTGACACAGGGGGGTGTATTGCAGAAGGTAGCCTCCAACAGATCCTGCAACGTTGATCCATGAACCATTACTGTCTTATTTACTGTTCTGTTGCTGATGAGACACAATGACCCATGCAAGTTATGGAGAAAGCGTTTATTGGGGCCTTTGGTTCCTGAGGGGGGTGAGAGTCCATCATGATGGAGGAGGCATGGTAGCAGGTGGGAAGCTGAGAGATCACGTCCTTAACTGCAAACATCAAGCAGATGCAGCCAACTGAAAGTGGAGCATGTGGCCCTGGTGACATTGCAGTCAGAAGGTGGTACCTTTCCCAACACTCTCTCCCCCAACCCCAAATTGTGCCATCATCTGGCAACTACATGTTCAAACACACGAGTCACTGCATCAGCGAGGGAGCTGACCCATAGAAAACTGGGTAAAGCCAGCACTGTGGCTCAGGCTCCAAGTAACTCTGCCATCTGCTACACCCCCCCAGCCACAGCTTGGTCTCCCCCATTCATCTGTGACGGCCTTTATGTGTCTGTATGTGTGCAGGTGAGTGTGGGGGTACATGTGTACATGTGTGTACATATGTATGCATGCCAGACGACAAGTTCAGAGGTTGCTTCTCTGGAGCCATCCCCTTCCTTTCTTCTTTTTCCCTTTGTTCCTTCTGTCCTTCTATCTGTTCAACTTCCTTCCTCCCTCTTTCCTTCCTTCTCTCCTTTCTTCCTTCCTTCCATTCTTTCTCTTTCCTTCCTCCCTCCTTCCTTTTCTCCTTTCTTCTATCCTTCCTTCCTTCCTTTCTTTCTTTCTCAGTCTTTCCTGCCTTCCTTCTATTCTTCCTTCTGTCTTTCCTTCCTACCTTCCCTCCCTCCTTCCCTTCTTCCTAACTTTCTTTTAATTTTTGTTCATTCTCTGGTTATTTTACATAGTCTTATGATGGTCTGGAACTCATCAAGTAGACTAGGATGTCTGTCCAGCGTCAGGGATCTGTCTGTCTTCATCTCCTCAGTGCTGGGATTATAGGAAGGCACCACCACACCTGACTTTGAATATGGGTCCTGGGGCTTGAACTCAGACCTTGTGGTTTTAGGGCGCATTTACTGACCTAGCCATCTCAGCCTATCTGTAGAAGGGACTGTGTCTATTAGATCTTTAGCTTCTTGTGTCTGAACTCAGCAAGTCCTCATCTAGGCTGGTTCAATGTGTAAAACATTTTAACAGTAAAGAGTGGAAACTCTAAAGGCTATGGATTTCGGAAATGAAACCACCTTGCCTGGCTATCAAATGAGGGTGGCATTGTCCTGGAGTTTACCTACCACCAGGAACTTGTTACTGAAACACTGCAGCTGAAGCAGCTCGTGGACAGCAAGGGTCCGAGCTGACTTCATCTGTTTGTAGACAGTGAGTTTCATCCTGTCGAAACACCCATCTCTTATTCTTAACTTTAAAAAAATTACAAGACAAAAACTTAACTTTATTCTTCTAACTCATAGAAAGATTGGATTTCCTTCTCCTTTGAACATTGGGAGCATTTATCAACTGAACTACGTTACAAATCTCAGAAGTCAAATATTTGATCGGTCACCAGTTATCAACCAAATCACAGCAAACCATTTTAACTTTTGATTTTGCAAAATGCAAAGTCAATTATACAAGTTTGTTGACTTAAAAGTCTTTATCAAGACAGATAACTTTAGTTGATATCAGATAAATAATAATAGTAACTGTACTCATCTCTGTTTTATTTGCTGTGACAAATTGCCTGGTGATCAACTTAAGGAAGCCAGGTTTTATTCTCTAACCGTCTGAGGATACAGTTCATCACCGCAGGATAGGCATGGCAGCAGGAGCCTGAAGAGGCTGATCACATGGCATCCACCATCAGGAGGTGGACAGTGATGAACACTGGTGCTCTGTTCAACATCTGTACACAGGGCCCCAACACAGAGAATGGTGCCACTCACATCTCTATAAACCTAGTCAAGACAGTCCTCACAGACACATCTAGAGATTTGTCTCCAGAGTGATTTAAATCTTGACATAAATGATAATAGCATTCATTTAAAGCACAATATTTAATGTGTATTAGAAATAAACAGTGCTACACATTGGGATGGAGAATATATATATATATATATATATATATATATATATATATATATGTTATTCTCAATCTCAAAAAGTCTTTGATATTTCCTGCAGAGCATGCTGTAGCCTGATAAAAGATAACTGTCTCAAGATCACGGTTAGCCTTTGTGTAGTTCTCATCAGAAGGCTACATCCTCAGACAGCTTCTGCCATATGTCAGTCATTTTTATCCTCAACTTAAAAGCGTTTTGTGAATTGGTGTAATAGAGGTCAGAAATAAATCTTCATTGGTGGAATGGTTAGTACCTGAGATGTGGAGATTGGCTGAAGAAACTGTATGGTAATAGTCTCTCTGTGGCATGAACAGGACATAAAAATCCATATCCTCTGGAATGGAACCTGAACGTCAAGTTCTTAACCTCATGTTTGGCCAGTTTTGGAATCTAACATTCATTCCAAAGTTACTGCTCTAGACGACTAGAGAGATTGCTATCACAGCATGTGCAATGCGCAAGTGTGGGTCAGGACATGCGCAATGGGCAAGCGTGGGTCAGGGCATGCGCAATGGCCAACAGTGGGTCTTCATCTTTGATTATAGCAGAGGCTGTTTCTGTGCTGGCTTGTCAATAAATCCTGGCACATGTGGCCAAATTCCTCTACATGCTGCCTGGCAGCAGGATTTGGGGAGACCTCAAGTCCTTCATTTTTAGCATCTCACACTTACCATACCCAGTCACACACTCCATGACAAGCTGGTCTTAGCTTTGGTTGGTGCCGAATAGCTCTCTCTACGCTAAGAGCAACTTCAAGGACTATTTGGAAATGAAACACTTGGGCGTTGGTGTGTCAGGGGTGAAGAATGTACAGCGGGATTCCTGTTCTTGCATAAGGACTTGTGCAAGTCTCAAGGGGATAGTAATGATTAACCTGCCGGCTCACTGGCGAGCTTGTGCCACTTGGGCCTTCGGGCATTTCAAAGGCTGCCTCTTTCTGAAGCTGACAATGAACCCATTGCATAGTGCTTAGAATTGCTACTGTAAATACTTATCTCCACATTATAATAAAAGCCACCCGACCTCTTCCAGTTAATCTTTCTGTACCTAACGGGCTATCAGATCCTACCAGTCTCTGAGAATCCAGAGGAAGTTGCTTGGGAAAGTCACCCTGTGACATCTCTCCTTATCATGCTGCCTCCACACTTCAAACAATGTCCCGAAAGTCATTACATTATGTTATTTGCACTTACTGGGTACCGTTTTACGTGACTTGTTTCACGGATGCCAGTACTATATCACTCTTTTTTCATCTCTGCCGCCTGGCCCCAGTGAACTGTATTCACCTCTCTCGTAGTAAGGCTTGTGCACTTTAAGGCATCTTCCTTGAAGCTGGGGATATGGCTTCGTGGGTAAGAGCATGTGCATCGCATGCATGAGCGACTGAGCTTGAGGCTTCAGCACTGTGTCAGAGGATGCTGCAGTTCCTAAAATGCATGTGTGTGAGTGGATGGGGCACGGAGACAAGAAGATCCCTAGAACTCACAGACAGGCCAGCCCCTACGCCCAGGGAGAGAGCGTGTCTCAGGAATTATGTGGAGAGTAATGAGCGGGACACCTGATGCATTCATCTGACATCTGCACATGAATGGGCTCATGTACCATGCCCCTCACCTCTCTTACATACACCAAACATGCATGCACACGCACATGCACATGCACCCGACACAGAAAGACACACCAGGTATTTGTCTCCAATTATAGAAATCACTTTATAGTGTGATCTTGGTCAGCGGCATCTTTTTAAGAGTTTCCCTGGGGAAGACTGTGTAGAGGATGATGGTATGGACCGCCTGTCTCTTCTTCGGATGCTTGCACAATAAATCTGGGGTTTGGATGTGGCTGTGTGAGTGAGTGGCTGCAAATAGAAGGATTCATGGTTGCTTTTGATGGTCATGTAAACATCACCTTAAAGGATACAGGAGACATTTGTTCTAAAACAACACCAGGAAAGCAGCCAGGAAGAACCACACGAAAAGAAGATAATCTCACTCTGCTATGAAGTGCCTCCTGGGTGGTTCTCACATTTAGGCCTTTACAGAACCATGTCACAAAACGGGCATGCACATCCCTCAACATCTTATAAACTATCTGTCCCAGATTTATCTTTGGATCCTGTTTGAGGGCCTCCCTTGTATAAATTCACGTAATCCTCAGGAAAGAAAGCATTCTCCCTGAAAAATCAAGAGAAGGAACCTTCATTTTACTGGTTTGCTGTCTAAAGTTCAAGACATGGGCATGTGGTACTGTTCTAGTCAAACAGGCAATTTGCCGAGGCTGTGGGCTGGGTGGACAGACAAGACAAAAGTAGTTTATGACAATCTCGTTGCTCTTACTAACACAAGTAGGGCTTCCTCTTGAGGATTATGAGTGTGTTTGTGTATAGAGGTAAGGGTGCTCTCACCAGCTAGCAAACATGAAGAGATAGTACTTGAAGAGGTAGAAGAAGACACCAGCATCAAAAGAGTCCTTTCGATTCTCAACAATGCCATGGACCTTTACTCATCCGCTCTGATTTCTCTAACATGAGGTAAATGACTATCTCATAGTTGGACTATTTCCAGTCTGGTTTTGTTTTATGTGTAGCTGAATTGCCCATGATTATGAAGTGCTTTTATATGCATCCACTGCCAAGGAACCGTGTCTAAGGCCCCACCACTGGTGCGGAGCAGAACTTGGATGTGAGCCCAGGTACTTCCAAGCCTCACATTTCTGTTTTTCACGATACTGATTTATCACACAGTATTACTTTTATTGGTCACTTACTGAGTTCCAGTCCTAGACTATAATTATCTTGTGGGTAAATTCATTCAACTTAACCTGTGAATTCTTCCCTTCCAGTGTATACTGTTGCCAAGGTTTCATACAACAACCGGGGTTAGTACACAACACAATTCACACAGACTGCTTGCTCTTCTTGGCAGCGACGTTGGTGGCCCTCAAGCATGTGTTTTGCCCTTCCTTCTCTGGATATGGGCTATCAGACTTAAACCAGAGTGAGTACACTCAGGCACTAGATGCCAACAGCTGGCTCACATTCATTGGGGTAGGCAACCCTTCTTCTGAGTTAGAAGTGCTGATATGATGGACACTAAGAATCACAGGGGAACTTTAGGTGTTCGCTGATATTCGGTATAAAGGTAATCTCCTTTATCTTGACCCCCAGAGGTCCTGACTACCTTCATAAGGGAAGCCACACTGGGAATGAGGACAAACTACAGAGGAGAGAACTCAAGAATCTACAGCAAAATGAAAACTGAGGATGCCAGGGGCTTTTGGATCAGACCTAAAGACTGCCCAGCTTCTGATCATCTCAGCTGTGTGAATCAAGACATTTTAATGATGTTAACCCGGCTGGGCTTTCTGTCACATACAGTGACTTGTCTACTTTTACCTCACATTAAAGTCCGTTCCTTATGAAAGCACACACTGCTGCTCTACATATATTTAACACTAGCCTACACTAAGCAGATTTGGCAATGTTGTGTTCTCTCTTAAGTATCAGTCAAAGCATCATGAACATAAATAAAAATCTCTCAGATTGAGACACATGAGGCAAGCATCTCTTAGAAGCTAAGGTTACGGTTCTAGCATCCTGACCCTCCAGTCTATCCTGGGAACTTGATGCACACAACTTTTGAGATTCAGTTAGAATAAATATTCATCCATCTCTGCCTCCCATCTGCTGGGACTAAAAGTGTAAGCCCCTACACCTGGCTGGAAGGTTGTGTCCTTAAGATCTTGATATTGTGCTTGTGAAATGAATAGCTAGATGAATAAATGAATCTGGGGAAGATTTCTGACAAGGTTCTGGAGAGATCTTTTTTTTTTAAACATTACTATTTTCCTTTACTTTTTCTTTTCTTTTTTTTTTATTTACGTATTTTATTTATATGAGTACACTGCAGCTGTCTTCAGACACACCAGAAGAGGGCATCGTATCCCATTACAGATGGTTGTGAGCCACCATGTGGTTGCTGGGAATTGAACTCAGGACCTCTGGAAGAGCAGTCAGTGCTCTTAACCACTGAGCCATCTCTCCAGCCCTCTGGAGAGATCTTAAGAATCAAGGAAACCTTAAATTCAGTCTAAGAGGTGGGGCACTGGCCTGGAGAATGTGAGGTGTTCTCTGAAGAAGAAGTAGAGATGTGACTACTATATGCTGACTGAAAAACTTGAATTCACGAGCCACGTGGCATTCCAAGGCAGCATCTTGAAAAGCCCACACCCTGTGATGTTGGACATGAGTCAACACCCATGAGATTACTCTAGAGGACCTGTGCTGTGTAGTGATGCCCACAGCCTCACCAGCCCTCATAAAACCTTGACTGGACTCTTCCTGTAGCTAAGCAGCCTTTTGTAATCAATCAAAGCTTCACCCTGGGCTTGGTCTTGCTCATGCAGCAGGTAAGTGACTTTATTACAACCAATGTGCTTTGATCTGTGAGTCCTCCACTTTACCTCGGCATGACTGGAATGAACGGATGTAGGCATACGTCTTCAAAAACAATGGTAGGTTTGTCAGTGCACAGTGGTACACTCTTTTAATCAGAAGCAGGAAGATCTCTGAGTTCAAGGCCAGAATGGTCTGCACAGCAAATTCCAGGGCAGCTAAGATGAGAGGGGGGGGGGGGGGGGAGGGGGGGGGGAGGGAGGAATCAGAAAGACAGAAAAAGAGAATGAGACAGAGAGACAGAGAGACAGAGAGAGAGCCTTTCTCAAAAACCAAAAACAAACCAAAGAAACCAAGACCCCAGAGGAACGGCAGAACAAGAAATCGCAGGGAGAATGAGAGGAAACAAGACAGAGTGTTATAGGAGTCCTGCTCATGAAGGATGTTTGTCTCCTTGAGAAATCTTCAGCATGTCAGTTATCATTTACATCTTGAAGGCCATCCAAAGGTTATGGCTTAAAGGATTAATGCATTGCTGTGACAAACACATGACCAAAAGCTACCAGTGGAGGGAAAAAAATGGCTTCATATCCTGGTCATACTACGTCACAGTGCGGGGGTGAGGAGGAATACCAGGGCAGGAACTCAAGGCAGGAACATGGAGACAGAGACCAAAGCAAAGACCAAGGAAGAACTCTGTTTACTGCCTTGTCCTCATGCTTGGCTTGCTCTGTTTGCTCTCTCACACAACCCAGGACCATATTGCCCACAGTGAGCCAGAGCCTCCCACATCAGTGAGTAATCTAGAACATGCCCCACAGACCTGCAGTGTATACAGACCAATCTCATAGAGACATTTTCTCAAGTGGGGTTCCTTCTTCCAAGATTGTGTCACTTAGACAAAGTAAATCTAACCAGCACAGTTGTTCTCAAGACCACCGCAATTGGGAGGAACCTGGAGGAAGCGAGGGAGGGCTTTGCCTGAGAGACCCTGAAGGGACTGTAGCCTATTGTTTCTCCTTTGCATCTTGGCCTGGAGGTGCGCAGTTTTGCTGTCCACATATTTCCGTCATGATGTGTGATGTTGCCTGGGGCACAAACACGGGAACTTCACTGACAATAAACTTCCAAAAGCATAAAAATATTTCTTTTCATATTGATTGTTATTGTTTGTTATAGGGATAAAAAAACCAATTAATTTAGTACCACTGAAGTACTTACTGAGCAAGAGAGAGCAGCAGTTGTCAGACTGGCTGG
>NW_021604620.1:7003563-7013058 GCF_004785775.1 Grammomys surdaster | reverse complement strand
TATGGCATGTCTGTTGTGTTTACAGTATGGCATGTCTGTTGTGTTTAAGAAGTGTTGTTCGATGAGAACAGCATCCTAATACTCAACTATCTGATCAGTCATTGAATGAAACTTATGGCGTACCCATACATTGCAGAAATTAATCAGTTATGGTACATTCCCTATGTTACAGGAACTTACGTCTACTGGGAAAGGTTGTCATCTAAACACTCATCCAGGACACAGGTGTAAGTGCTAAGGGGTCAGGAACTACTTTAGATGTCTAGGAGTGGAGAAGGCCAGGAAAACTCCACAATGCATTTGCAATGAATTCTGTTATGGACACTTAGTGGGTACAATATTCAGTCAGATCCTGGGTAGCTGAAAACCTACTATGCCTAGGCTGGCTACAGCCCGATGACAGAGCCCTGGCCTAACACATGAGAAGTCAGGGTTCAGCTCACAACTCTGCAAATGGGAGAATGTGGAAAGAAATATAAACAGACATGAGAATGCTGTGGGATGTCTCAGCAGTTAAGAACACTGGTTGCTCTTCTAAAGGATCTGGGTTCAACTCCCAGCACCCATATATTGATTCAAAAACCAACCATCTGTAACTCCAGTCCTAGGGGATCCTCTTCTGGCCTCTTCAGGCACTGCATACATATGGACACATACATATGCAGGCAAAACCCCCATAAGCATAAAATAAAACAAAACAATTATGGGATGCTAGACTGAAGTCATTTGAGTACTGTATCCTGACTTCAAAAATCAGGAGTTATCAACGTGGCCTATTTTGAACCTAGGAGAACAGTTCTGCAGGATTTGGGGCCAGGAATTTTCTGAATTCTCACGAGCCCCAGACTTCTCAACATGAGTTTATGGAGCTGAATCCAGATGTTTTGGGTCAGGTTGTCTGGCTGGGAACTTTCATGAAGAATATAAAATATAATTAAGTAGAAAATGACTCTAATTAGCTATGTATCTATTGCTGTGGTTTGAATGTAGGCAGCTCCCACACACAAACTCGTGAATGCAATCACAGGTGAGCTCACCGGGTGTGAAAGTCAGTGCCACTACAGATCTGGCCACTGGAATTTTTTTAAAGACAGTTCAGGATTGGGGAGACAATTCAGTAGGCCTCAGTTCTGTCCCCAGAACTTAAATTATAAAACCAGACATGATGCCACCCGTGTTATGCCAGCACTGGCGCAGGGAAGAAGGGAGAATCTGTGAGGGTCGACAGCCAGCCAGCCTAACCTTGGTGAGTTGCAGGCCAGTGGATTCCTGATCCTTATGCCCCCATCCTTGAGTTCTGGGGTTACAGGTGTGGAGCATCAGGCCTGGCTAATTTTAAGGTATCCCAAGGGATTTGACCATTGTTAAAAAGAAAAAAAAGGAGGGGGGAGCTGACTCCCTGCCTCAGGCAGAGGATCCAGAAGTGTTTTCTTCCCTGAGGACAAGCTTTCTGCTTGGCCTTTCCTAAACCATTGTTGGTTTGGTTCAAATCTGCTTAATCCACTCAACCTTCATGAGACAGGCTGGGAGAAAAGGGGATTATCTTTATCAACTGTCTCCACTCCCCAGGTGTGACTTTGAGGCCCACTTAGGATTAGCTTGATTTTTTTCTCTGTTAAGACATAAAGAGGAATTAGAAGTGGGAATGAAACAAATGGAAATCCCCAAACCGGACAGAAGCAGGGTAACAAAAATAATACAGGTAAGAGGCAGATTCATTTTTATGATCCCAGAGGAATCAAGGTACAGAAAGCCATGGGTGTTGGAATTTTTTCGGTGCTAAGACTTCCAGTTAATTTAACTTAGTTGGCAATATTTCATTGTTTCTACCTGGATGCCATTGACCTCTGAGCCCACTAGAGATCCTCCTATATTGTCTTAGTATTCCTCTGAGACATTCAAAATTGTACTTGCCGGGGACTTTGCAAAGAGATTTTAAATATTAGTAAGAAATGAAAAGCAATTCCATTAAGAAGATGAAGAAATTGAGGACCAAGAAGTGACATTGAGAACCTTGAGAGCCAGATGGGAAGTCATATTTTTGTTTGGTCATTCAAACAAAATGAGATTAGCCAGTGAGATGGGCCGAGGTAAAGGGGCCTGCTGCCAAGCCTGGCCCCCTGAATTGCATGTTAGACCCTCAGGGCAGAAAGAGAACAATTCTAGCAAGCTGTTCTCTGACTTCTTCATGTATGCCATGAGCACACGTGTGCCCATACACATAAATAAATGTAAGAGGAATTTTTTAATACAACATCCCTTTTGATTGGGTCCTAGGGAATTTTCCCTGTGAAGGAACCCCAGGGTCTTATGCTTTGGGTCCATGTTCACATCGTAATGGAGAGGGGACTTTGTCAAGAATAAAGAAGTCTCAGGAGGAATTACAAAAACCATGCTGGGAGTCGAAGGCTGAGAGTTCTCTAGTTCTAGTCCGCCAAGCATGACAAGACACATTTGCTTTGTTTGTTAAGAACAATTAAAGCTGTGGGTGACGGAGGGCTACATAAAGTAATGAATTAAACCGTTTCAGAAGAGGGCTTCAAACCAGCTCGCGAGCAGGCTTTTTCCTGGGAGAAGATGAGTTTGAGTTCTGAACTGAAATCAATACTGCCCAGAAACAAATGCACACGTGCTTAATTAATCTACAGGGTTTTTCTTCTTATTACTGTGATAAATGAAAAGGAGCTGTAATTTTTGTAAGAACTTCCTGGTTTAATTTCTAGAAACAATCTCATTACCTGAGAAGGAGATTATTACTACAGAAGAATGTCCCCAGATGCTCTGTAGTCACAGGACCATGCTGAAAACCCTCACGCTTGGAAGAGAGTCTCCCTCACAGTCACAGGCTAGCCAAGGAAAACCTGAATTCCAGCTGTTTGCAAACCCTGGCCTTTGTTTGCCTGCTTTTACTTAACTCCTCATTGGATGGGAGCCTGCACCAGGTAGTCAGAACAATTATAAAATATTGGCTCATTGACGGAAGGAAGGAAAGCTTCCTGGCAGGGACTATGAGGTAATTTATACACAACACTTTCAATGCCTATCTGAACTTTTACTTGTACACATGGACAGGAGCCAAGAGAAACCAGCAATGCAGTTTCAAAGATGGAATGAAACATTTGGACATAACTGTGAAGCACTCGGGTTTAGGAGACGGAGAAAAGCATAAATTGGGAGAACCAAGAAATCATCGTCCTTGTAGCTTCAAAATATTCTCTCTTTCATTTTTTTTTAGGGGCTGGAGAGATGGCTCAGCAGATAAGAGCACTTACAGAACATCCAGAGGAACTGAGTTCTGTTTCCAGCAGAGTGGAAGCTCACAACTTCCTGTAACTTTCACTCCGGGACCTCCTGAGGAGGTGCTGGGATTCAAATACACATATCCACTCATAGGCACATATATATTATTTAATATAATGCAAACTATTTAATTTTTATTGAATTAATTTTTTTATGGTAGGTACAGGGAGGCACACATACCCTGGTGCATGTGTGTGGAAGTAAGAGGATAACTTGACAGTCATTTTCCACCACGTGGGGACCAAGAATCAGACTCTGGTCATCACACATGGAGTCATGTTCCGTTAACCATTGAACATCTCCTCGCTCCTGGTTCTTGTATCTTGATCTTTGCCCACATCCCTAACTATTGAACCTGATAAACTTTTAGGGCAGAATAGGTTATAAGAAAATGGTGGCCTAGCCATAGATCACAGCACTCAGAGAAACCTATCTGTAAGAAGCCTTCCAGAGTCTGTGTGGGAAGGAATTTCCTCTGTGATAGAAGTGAGCTTTTGTCCTGTGAGCTGCTTGCCCCTCCTTTCTGCAGCTGACAGCAGCTCATAAGGGAGTGACAGTTCATCTTAGTGTCTACCCAGGCAAAGTACAGGAGTTTGCCAAGCACTGCCCCAGTCGCATCATGGGGAGCTAAGGAAGGATCTGTGGTTTCAGTAGGTCTGCATTCTGCTTGTTCACCTAAGAGAACACTAATTAATGCTGTTTTAAAAAAAACATTTGTCTTCTGTCTGGTCACCTTTTCTTAATAGGACATTTTCCTATTCTTCTTTTGGTTTTTGAGACAGGGTGACAAGTAGCCTCAGCTAGCTTAGGACTGAGCAGCCTAGGATGACTTTGAACTCCTGGTCTCCTACTGTCCCCGCCTCCCCAGTGCTGAGATTTGGGTGTGTACAATACCACCCAGCTATGAATATTTAAAAGTATGATTAGTATAGTATAGAATAGTATTGTTTAGTGATTATTCTGAAATGTGACTTGTTTTTTTTTTTTCACTTTCTTTTTTTTTTTTTTTTTGGTTTGGTTTTTCGAGACAGGGTTTCTCTGTGGAGCCCTGTCTGTCCTGGAGCTCACACTGTAGATCAGGCTTGCCTCAAACTCTCAAACTCAGAAATCCACCTGCCTCTGCCTCCCAGGTGCTGGGATTAAAGGCATGCCACCGCCCGGCTGTGACTTGTTTTCTAAGTGGGCATGATTTTGATACAATTTGGACACACAGACAATTTGAACATGTATACATCTATTCACAATTTGCATACATACACTGAGATTTAACACACCAATATCTAAAGATAAGCTATGTAGGTTGTACAAATTCTCAAAACTGTCTTTTATTTTCCTGTGCTATGGGTTCAAACCCAGAACCTAGCACACCATATAGAGGTGCTCAATGACTGAATCACATCCTCGGCCCTTGATATTTATTTATTTATTTATTTATTTATTTATTTATTTATTTATTGGATCTCTCTCTGTAACTCAGGTGGCTTTGGCCTTATGCTCCTCTGTCTCTCCCTCCTGACTGCAGAATTTTTACAGGTGTACACCACCCTTTGAGACTTTTGTCAGTAGGTGTGTTTTTATTTTATTTATTTCAGTGCTGCACACTGAATACAGAGCTTTTGTGTGTGTATGTATCTTTAGCAAGAGTTTCAGCATGAAGTAAGTTCATGGTATGGATATTGTTTCATTTTCTTTTACTTTTTAAGATCTGTTACCTGTTTGTTTTTTTAATGTGTGTGCAGCCGAACACACTTGTAAGAGCACAACAAAGCATGATGGATAGAAGTCACACATAGGGGAGTCATTCTCTCCTTCCACCATGTAGGTTCTAAGGGTCAGACCAAGGTCGTCAGGCTTGGCAGCAAGCCCAAAACACCATCTTTTTAATAGATTACTATATACCTGGCTCGCCTCTAATGTGTATTTAGAAAAAGTTACAGGACTTCACAAAGTAATGACAAATTGCACTGAAATAATTAGAACAAATCAAACAAAAACACAAAATTTGGAACATGAAAAAGCTTGAGTAAAGAAAAAATCAAAAGCACAAGCTGAGATATCCAGGAGTGCAGTGGAGTGTTTGTGCTTAAACGGAGGTTTCTAACATTCAGAGCAAAGCAATTCGGAGCGACTATAACTGACTCTGATCCTGATCTCAGAAAAGAATTTGCCTTTTCCCCCTGTCCCCAAGGATCCTTATAAAGAGACTCGTGTATGGTGTAATCTGAGTCTCCTTCTCAGTCACCTGCAAGAGGTTCAAAGCAGGTCATCTGGTCCCCCAAGAATCTCATGAACATAGTCCCTGATGAAGAAGGGGAGGGAACAGATGTCAGCTGTAACAGCCATCTAACTGTGGAAGCCTCTAGAGCTGCCTTTAAAAATTAGAGTAAATATAATCTGACTTGATTTCTGCTTTTTGAGACAGGATCTCACGTAACCCAGGCTAACTTCAGACTCACTATGTAGCCAAGCCTGGCCTTGAACTAGAATCCTTCTGCACCCACCACCCAAGTGCTGGGGTTATGGATGTGGTCTACCACACCAGACTTTGACATCTGACTTTATAAACAGCTGTTGTGATTGTTACTGCAGATACTAGGAACACAGGCTGTGGAGTCAGGGCTGGCTTTGGAGCCCAGCCCTGTTGCCTCTTACCTGGGTAAACATAAAAGCTACACAGTCCTGCTGTGCCCTCCTCAGAGAGATGATTGCAGCTGGAGCTGGCTTGGTGAGTTTTCTAAGAAGCATGCCTAGTGGTTCAGATGGTGCTGAGCTCACAGAAAATGCTACAAACGTGTCTGTTCTGAATAGAGCCATATCTACCTGGGGTTTGCTCTAAGAACAAGTCATTCAGGGTTCAATATGGAATTGTTCACTAGACTGGATTGAGTGGCTTTGGGCAGTATGGGTTCTTTTCTGCACAACTGTGTGGGTCAGAACATCGTAGGCTGCAGGAGGATGAGTTCTGCCACCCAGCACTAAAGAGGGGTCCTTCAGTGATACTTAGCCAGCAGCTGGTCTGGGCTGAAGAGACCAAGAGAGCTTTATTCACATGTGTGGTATCTGGCTGGACATCGGGGCTCAGGAAAGAGTAAAAGGCAAAGCACCTGTTGTTGACCAAGCCACACAGCCTCTATGACTCAGCCTTCTCACACAGAAACTCTATTTTCCTAGGGCTTATACCCAAGAAACATGGGTGGGAGCAGCAAGGTATCCAAAGGTCTAGCCTGGAAGTTCTAGAATATACTTTTCTTTGCACTCTACTGTGGTCAGTATAGTTTCAAACTGAAGAGAACTTGACTCTACCTCACTCTCCATAGGAAGAGGACGAAGGGCTCACCGTCATCGTTAGCCCAGTTCAGCCAGGACACCCAGCCGTTACATCACTGGGAAGACATCGTTCTGCAGTTCCGTGATGCCACAGGATAACGATATGCAGCAAATGTGTGCAGGTAATATTATCTGCCGCTGCTCGAGCTGGTGTCATTATCTTGGGGTCTGAACAGCTGATTATAATAGCTCTGCTTGCCGTAGACTCATCATTAGCTAATAATTGTAAGGAGAACCAATCTTCTATAACTTATTACAGCATAATGAGATTGCCCTTATTACTCACCAGTCAATCAACCCTATCAAGCTTGCCCTTGTTTTGATAGAACAAATGCACTTAATAAGTGATGCTATTTTTAAGATGCATTTGTACTTTCTGCTAGCGTGTGTGTGTACGCGCGCGCGCACACACACACACATACACATGCGCACACACAAACATTGCTTTATTAATACTCTATAAATGTCCCTTCATTTGCTCCTTCTCATTATAAGTTCTGAGAATTTCATGTTAATGAGATGGGTGAGGCGGGCTGTTCCAGGGTCCCACCCTAAGCACACTGCTGGGTTTTGTTCAGGGAACTGTGGAATCGGTCTGCGACTTACAACAGGCTTGCTCCTCAAGAGGCCATTTTAATCCCCATTGCCTTGACCAAACAGCACGGTTTGAGACCCTCTGGGTTTTCCATTTCCCCCATACATTGTTGCCTTTCAGTTCAGTGGCAAGGAGTTATTCTCACTAGAACAATAACAACAAAAACTCTTTGTTCTTTCATAGGCCTCTGGGTGATTTCAGTGGCATTGAACTCATACATAGATTTACTGTTTCTTGAGACCATAAAGTCCATATCTCAATGGGACCTTTACAGCCTTGCAGCATGAGATAAACCACACCATATTGTTTTTATTTGAGAGATTTCTGAGGAATGAGAGGAATATGTGTGGTAGAAGAAAGGATGGGGGTCGTTTGAACCAACTCTTGCCTCAAGGATCATGGGAAATTCCTTCTAAGTTAAAACAACAGTTTTTTTTTTTTGTGGCAGATACTGCTCCTTTCCTACCCCAAATCCATTTCCTCTCCTTCCTTCCTAGCAGCATCCATGAGTTTTTTCAAGCTTCAATGTATATAACACACACACCTATGTGCGTATGTATACACACACACATGTATATGTATACACACATATGTATGTATATCACATATGTATGTATACACACATATGTATGTATACACACATACACAAACACACACCCTAGAATTCTTCTGTGGTAGAGGGACAATTTCAGCTCAAATTCTATGACTCCCGATGGGATCAAATAGCAGAAGCCCTAGGCATGCAGATATAAACATCTGAAAGTAAGTCCATGAGAGAACTGCTGAAATCAGAGATGGGTTAGTGGTTAAGAGCACTTGCTGCTCTTCGGGAGGACCTGACTGTGGTTGCCAGTACTCACCTAAAGGCTCACAGCTGTCATTAACTCCAGTTCCAGGGCATCAGATACCTACTTATGGCTCTGTAGGCCTTAAGCATACCCATGGTATACACACATTTATTCAGGAGAAACACTCATACACATAAGATAAAAATAAATGTCTGGACTCGTGAAATCTTAATGGTTCAGTCCAGCTAATTGTAATCTAGAAAAAAATCTTCTCAATCTTACTAATTCCAGCAGTTAGCTAAGGCGCTGTACTTGAAGGACATCACCTAAATACTAAGTGGGACTTTTGGTATTATTGTTAAAGCTTTGCAACTTTTTATAGCTCCTCGTTATTAAAACAAACAACAATTCAAACATAAAAAAGAGCTTAACCTCAGATTTCTTTGCAGTACAAACTTACTGAACACGGAGATAGGAGCGGCATCTCACGGGCAGTGGAAGAGGCGGAGCTTCTTCATCATTCCTGAAAGGAAGAGGCAGCTGCTGTGTTTCTTCCTTCTCTCCTCCTTCACCTCCTGCTCTGTCTAGCAAATACACATGGGTTTAAGATGGAGTCTGTAACTCCCATGTCTGTGGTAGATGTTGCCTGAGTGGATGATGGAGAAAATTAAGGGTAAGCTATGATTTTTATTACAATCTCCCAGCTCAAAACGCTGCCATTGTGTCACATGAGGACGGCAATCCCTTTACATGATTAAGACCTTACCGTGAGGTTTAGAAGTACTTTGCTGTTCATGAAATTCTAGATAATCCCCCTTTGTTCTGATGTAGCTTGGTTGCTGATGCTCTAGTGTTGTTGATGGACTTGTATTTCCTCATTCTAGGGCCTTGCTCTAAAGCACACTTAGGATACCTCTGTTCATGTAAGAAGAATGGATGCGCAGTCTCATTTTCTCTCATACTAAAGGGTTGGAGTGTAGAACCATGAAATCCTGCACAGCAATGGGCCAGTTAACATTCAGGAGTGGCTATACTGAGGGGGACTCAGGGGTCCTACTAACTCACTGCTGAACTATCTACTACTGATAGGTTCAGGGATTCCAACCCAGTGGTCAAACAGATGGTTCTGGTTCAAATAAATGGATCATAAAATAAAAACAAAGGTCAGGAATCTGGAACAAAACTGGGAGATGGAATATTGAAGAAGATGGGAACAAGGGAGAAGAGGGTGGAGTGTGAGAGAGTAATCAGAATAAATGCCTGTATGAAACGCTCAAATGGCAAAATTAATCAACAAGAAAGAACTGAAGGCTCTCAACTTGTTCACTTCAAGAAAAATCTTTAGCCAAGGAAGCGATAGAGTCCAGAGTCATACCAAGTCAATAACCAAGAGTATTGATTATTGATAGAGTAAGTAATTTGAGACTTCCACAGATATTCTCTCTCTCTCTCTCTCTCTCTCTCTCTCTCTCTCTCTCTCTCTCT
>NW_021604620.1:7001877-7003553 GCF_004785775.1 Grammomys surdaster | reverse complement strand
TCTCTCTCTCTCTCTCTCTCTCTCTCTCTCTCTCTCTCTCTCTCTCTCGGTGAGTGTGTGTGTGAGTGTGCATGTTCTCAGACACTAGAAAGAGGGTAGTAGATTATCTTTTGGCAATCATTTGCCCCATTTTCCCATGGAGACAGTGCTTAACCACACATCCCCAAGTTTCTTTCTGTGCTTTCTAGGAGAAAGGCAAACATCTCTCGGATGCTGCCACTGACTTTGAACTTGATCTTATGGCCAATGGAGTGTGAGTTTCTCAGAGCATGGCACGTTTCCTCAAGTTCCTCTCGTGTTAGCGTGTAAGCTCCTCTCCCTGTGTGGGAAGACCCCCAGCCTGGTTGTGGTGAAGCTTCCACATAACATGAGCAAGGACTATGTTCTTGTAGCCAGTGTGTTTAGAAGTGTCACTACAATAAATCTGACTTCACAGAGAGAGAGACCTAGTACCTACAGCCTTGAAGTGGTCCTTGGAGGAAGTTACAAAGGAATAAAACTCATCACCCAAGGAAGGGATTATGAATAGAAGAGAGTAAATAGTGGCAGGCACTAAAGGGCAGGGAGTTGAGTCTGTCTGTTCTGACCAGTTCTTCCATTCTTCCAATGGTTTTCTTTTATATGACACAGCAGAGTACATACAAGTCGGGGCTCTGAGTCCAGACCCTGGGGCCCCAACTGTAGCTATTAGCTTTCTGTCATCTCTAATTATCTGTCATTCATCTCAATTATGCATCTATCTATCTGCCTATTCCTACCATTTACCATTAATCACTTATCATCTATCTATCTATCTATCTATCTATCTATCTATCTATCTATCATCTATTTATTATCTATCTATCTATCTATCATCTATCTATCTATCTATCTATCATCTATCTATTATCTATCTATCTATCATCTATCTATCTATTATCTATCTATCTATCTATCTATCTATCTATCTATCTATCTTCTATCTATCTATCTATCTATCATCTATTTATTATCTATCTATCTATCTATCATCTATCTATCTATCATCTATCTATCTATCTATCTATCATCTATCTATCATCTATCTATCTATCTATCATCTATCTATTATCTATCTATCTATCTATCATCTATCATCTATCTATCTATTATCTATCTATCTATCTATCTATCATCTATCTATTATCTATCTATCTATCTATCATCTATCTATCTATCTATCATCTATTTATTATCTATCTATCTATCTATCTATCTATCATCTATCTATCTATCTATCTATCATCTATCTATCATCTATCTATCTATCATCTATCTATCTATCATCTATCTATCTATTATCTATCTATCTATCTATCATCTATCATCTATCTATCTATCATCTATCTCTCTATCATCTATATATCTATCTATCATCTATCTATCTATCTATCTATCATCTATCTATCTATCATCTATCTATCTATCTATCATCTATTTATTATCTATCTATCTATCTATCATCTATCTATCTATCTATCATCTATCTATCATCTATCTATCTATCATCTATCTATCATCTATCTATCTATCATCTATCTATCTATTATCTATCTATCTATCTATCATCTATCATCTATCTATCTATCATCTATCTCTCTATCATCTATATATCTATCTATCATCTATCTATCTATCTATCTATCATCTATCTATCT
>NW_021604620.1:6978657-7001867 GCF_004785775.1 Grammomys surdaster | reverse complement strand
CTATCTATCTATCTATCTATCATCTATCTATCTATCATCTATCTATCATCTATCTATCATCTATCTCTCTATCATCTATCTATCTATCTATCTATCTATCTATCTATCTATCATGTATCTATTTTGTATCTATCTTCTATCTTGTCTTTTATTCCTTTATATATTTTCACCCTCTAAAGGAAATAATATGTATTTACTGAGAGTAAAGGCAGAGTTCAAGCCAGTTATACTTTTTGTCTAAATTGATGTTATTAGATATTAATCTGGAAAGATTTAAGTCTTAAGTTCCTGCACACCCTTGTTTCACCTGTGCTCTCTCTTCCCTCCCCCACAGGCTCATTAGGAAAAAAAGTGCACACTGCACAGCATTTGGTTAAACAACTTAGAAAAAGAGTTTGCAATTAATCTATTTTTTTTTTCATAAAGGACAAGGTGCTTGGAGCCTCAGAGTTCCTTGCTATGAGTTACATAGCATCAGAAAATTAGAGTATAATTATTAAGCAGTGGGTGGTAGATCTGCTTGTTAAAATACAAAGTGTGGGCTAGGATTGTGGTCCTGAGCCAAGAGTCTGCCACACACGCCTCTCTCATGGCTTTAGGGCGCTGCTTTCTTGGCATGTAGTCGTGTGAGTGAATTTTTTTTTAAAGTGGCACCCCATAAAACCCTGAAAAAAAATCAGTTCCCAAAAGAAATCAATTTATTTTATTTTAATGTGTGTTTAAAGACCATCAAGAATTCAATCTATTTTATTGTTTGAGTAAAACAGGCAAGATGCCCTCATGCTTTCCGAGAAGAAAGAAGACTCATGTATTGCTAGTTACACCCGAGACAGCCTGTTAGTATAGAATCTGAAACCGTAGGGGATGAGTCCTTTTCTGGTTGGGGTTATGGGAACAAGACAAGAACAGACCGCTTTAATCACAGAGCAAGTTTTTAGTTTATTTTTAGGCCAGACCTCATAGTGCACAGCTGTAATCCTAGCACACAGGCCACTGAGGCAGGAGGGTTGAGAGCTCAAAGCCAGTCTGAGCTGTAAAACAAATAAAAATCATCCTTTCCCTTAGGCCCCTACCTCTCCTTCTCTTGAACGTTTTTCTAGTCTCCAGGTCTCCCCAAAAGAACTTTTTTTTTTAAATAATTTATTTTTTCTCAAATCGTAATTCATTCACACAGGGTTATAAACACAGAAAGGCAGGATGTGGGGAAGGGAATGACAATGGAGTGTGGGTGTTCAGGGGGAGTACAGATATCTTCAGAACCGGGTATCGGCTGGGTGAAGGTTCAGGGGACAATTCACTATGACTCTGTCTATGACTCTCTTGTCCTTATCTAAGTTGGTATTGTCTACCAAGGCTACCTATTTACAAGGTCTATGACTACTCAGGCTTGTAAATTTCCACAAAAGCTGCCTGTTTACATTAGCTTATAGCCATCTGTTTCAATGTTCCAAAAGAACTTTTAATGAATAAAATTTTGGACTTGAAATTTTTTAGTCAGTTGCTCATAGTGCAAAACTTAACTGTGGGTCAGCAGGGATGACTCAGTGGATAAAAGCGCTTGCTGCCAAGCCTGGTGACCTGAGTTCAATACCCAGGACCTACACATAGAAGGAGAACACTAAGTCCCACAAGTTGTCCTTGGACTTACACATTCTGGCCCCGACACGTGCTGCGTACCCCTGCCCTCCCCGCCCACGCAGATGTATGCCAGATATGTAAAAATGTAAAATCAAAACCACACCTCTCACCTCAAGGGGACTTGAACTTTTTGTGATTATAGAATGAAGGACATTATGAATCCAGGCACTCAGCAGATAGGACTGTGGGGAAACAGCCAGGTAGGTGGAAGGGTTAAGACAGAGAATTTGTGCTACGATCTCGGATATTATCTGATGACATTCACAGCTTGTGGGCCACTAGAAACTAGCGGTCTGCTCAGCTATACCTGACAATTGACAGGATGTTAGATCACACACCGAAGTGGGCAAGGAATAAGTATTGAGAAGACTTAAGATAGACCAAGATAATTTTAGTTCTCAATTTGCAACGTCCCTGCTCTCTACAACCATGATGCTCCCCTCACACAACCAGTCCTGTTGAATCTTCAAGAACATAGGTGTGTCTCCCCCTCCCTGCTGGGTACTTTGCTTTATAGTGTTTTCTTGTTTGTTTTTATTTTCCTTTCCCCCACTAGGGATGAATGATAAATTGATATCAAATCATCAGGAAAAAAATTGTCCTTATGCTTCAGCTAACATTAGACAGTGTCCATTGTTCCTGTGTGTTATCGGCATGCATCGAGCTCACCATGTAGGGGTGGAGGCTGAGTGCGTGAGAATTACTCAGGGGTGAATGATAAAGCTCAGACAAGGTGGGGACAGGTGACTGCACACTACATGGAGAGCATTATTTACTAAAAGGACCCAGCATGTAGGAGGGGGCAGTGAGAACTCAGAGGGTACAAACCCTTTGCTTGCAGACCTGGTGTTTGACACAGCAGTGAGCTTCTCTAATCCTGTGGTAGGTGAGAGGCAGGGACTGGCTACCCAGGAGTACACAGCACAACAGCCCCAGCAAGAAAGAGTCAGCCTCCAAGAGATGGGAGAAGAGTAGCTTCAGAAATCGTTCTTTGAGCTCCACACATGTGCTGTGGTATAGGCACATCTCTACACATATCTCACACACACACACACATACACACACACACACATATACACTATAAGTGTAAAAAAATAATGGTGCTAGTGCATGTGTGCACACCTGAGTGCCTGTGTGCACAGGAGTGTGTGTGTGTGTGTGTGTGTGTGTGTGCGCGCGCGCACTCGAGCATTTTGTGCTATCTCTATCCACAATCCACTTTCCACTGCTCAGAAGTCCTGCTCACAAGTCTCTTCAAAAGTCCAAATTGAAGGGACAAGCATCTGGCTATTGTTTACACATCCCATGTGTTTCAGGAAGAAAGCCACCCTTTCCACACTTGCCAAGGCCCCCCAACTCTAGAGTCCAGCAAGTGGCACACAATAGGGAGCTCTTGTGGTGTTTAGCCCTTTCTCAAAAGCCTGTGCAGGAGACAGGATATCAGAATAAATGGGTCATTGTTCTGTTGCATTAGGGGCCATTCTGCTGTTCCTGTCCCTGGACAAAGACACAAATGCCAGGAGGTGTTGGCCAAGGCTTCAGAGAACACATTCCAAAGCCTTCCTCCTTGGGCACTCTGCAGAGTGGCTATTCTGGTAGGCACTAGCTGGGAAGAAGGGCCCAGAACATGCCATGAGGAGACAGTCCTAGGTTCATTTTGTGCCTGCCGCTCTCTAGATGTCATTAATCGATATTCTACCCATTCAGTATTTTTTTTAAACAAAACTTTTTTAAAAATTACATTTTTTGTTTATTCTTTGAACAGATGCATTTTCTAAATGCACACAAGTCATCTCTATCCTATTCACCACCTACTCTCATCTCCAAATCTTCCCTGCATTCCCTTCTGTCACGACTCCCTCTCAGCTTCATCTTATCCATTTACAATAATTAATTAATTAATTAATTAACCCAATGAGTCCAGTTTGTGTTGTCCTTGTGTGAATGGATGGGAGGGCATCTACTTGAGCATGCGCAACCCACCAGTGGCCAATGCTTCAAAGCATAGTGACTTCCTTCCCCCAACCCCAAACAGCAACTTCTCAGCAAGTGGTGAGGCCTCAGGAGGCCTCCCTCCTTGCTGGAATTTTTAACTGATTTGACCTTGGCTGCTGTAGGGTTCAGTGTGCTATAGCCAAGTCATCCCCACAAGTCAACATTTCCCAGCACTGTCCCCCAACCCCACCCTCCAGCTCTTACCTTCCTCTGGCCCCTGTTCTGAAATGTCCCCTGACAAAGTCTGTGTAGAAAGCCTGGTTGCCTTTCCTCAGAAGCTTTCTCTTCTGTAAGGTCTTTTTCTAGCTTCCTTAGAAAGGATGGAGGACCTGAGAGATGGCTCTGACTACTCCTGCATAAGTCCTGGGTTAGATTCCCAGAACCCACATAGCAGCTTACAACTGTCTCTAATCCCCACTCCAGAGAATTTGTCACTCTCTTCTGGCCTCCTTGGGCACTGCGTGTATGTGGTGCACAGACATATATACAGAAAAAAAAATACTTACACACATAGGAGAGTGGAGTAGCGGTCTCCTTCGGGTGTCACTGAGAAGAGACATCTTGCTGGCAGCTGAAGATGCTTCCATGTAACTTTCTGAGTTTTAGGTCTTTGAAGCATTGGTCTCTTTTTCCTTCCTAAGTAACTCTCTCTTTCATGTTTTCTGTTGCTATCTGGGAAAGAACTGTGCTTCTGTAAGGGTTCTGAGAATCTCTGTAAGAAGAGCCCAGACTCAGATAGTATGGAAAGACAGAGACTTTACTCTGTAGAAGCAGCTAGCATAAAGGAAGTCAACCATCCAAACAAAATGGTGACCTCAAGGGAAGCTCACAGGCTCCTTTTAAAGCCAATTAGGGGTTCTCCAGTTGTGGTTGAGTCACCTTCATCAGGATTGGTTGAGCCTGTGGTATGGGATATTGTACACTTCTGATTGGTTCATACCTTGAGGGAGAGAGGGTTATTTTATAGAAACTTTTTGGTATCTGTTGTAAGCCCCTGCCAGATGCCAGGGCAGTTGCTGATTTGATGCCCTTTATCTGTGTTTATTTCTGAGAAGCCTAGCCTGTCCTTGTGGGAAATTGAAGCCTAAGGCCTAACATGGTTGTCTGTTCTAAAATGGAGTCAGTTAGGTCCTCTCATTTCTTTCTTTTCTTGGGTCACCTCAAAGAGTTTGTAAGCATGTGAATCGCTGTGAAAGCGTCAACTTTTACCAAATTACATTTCTCTGCTATAGCAAGTGTGTTGGGTCCTTCCTTTATAGCTTTCTCTCTTGAGAAGTCCATACTGATGCCTTGAGGGTGTGGACTAACCCTTTCTTAAACCACCTATCTATCTGTCTATCTATCTGCCTATCTATCTGCCTATCTATCTGTCTGTCTATCTATCTATCTATCTATCTATCTATCTATCTATCTATCTATCTATATATGTATCTATCTATCTATCTATCTATCTATCTATCTATCTATCTATCTATCTGCCTATCTATCTATCATCTATCTATCATCTATCTATATCTATATATATATATATAGAGAGAGAGAGATATCATTTATCATCTGTCTATCATCTCTCTCTTCTAATGTTGGACTTATATCTATGTTAATCATTTTCTTAAGAGACTCCAAGAAGAGAAAAGGAACCGAAGTAGCTTACCTTCACCTCTCGTGCCTGAACCCTCACCTGCCTGGCACATGTGGGAACCAGGGGTTGGCAGCTTCTTAATTCACCCTCTCCACCTTTTTGAAACCCAGTCTCCCATCCAGCCTGGGGCTTGCTGTTTTCAGGAGGCATTTCCTAGATCTGCCTGACTCCACCACCAGCTATGTGATTACAAGCTTGGATTTCATACAAGTGCTGGGCATGGAACTCAGCTTTCTGGTTTTCGAAATGAGCAGGTCTCTCATTGATCTATGCCTTTGACCACTTCATTGTAATTGTCACTGTTGTCCTTGGAGTACTAGAAAATAACCGGTAGCATCACCTTCATGTGTGCCCACTGAATGTTTCCTTAAGCTTTCATTTTTCCTATGAATTTCATTTAAAAATTGAGAGCTAATGAGGCACTTAGGAGGGGGGCGGTGGTAAAGACAATTGTCAGCAAGCGTGACAATCTGAAGTCAATCCCCCTGGCCCACACAGTGGAAGAAGAGAGCTAGTTCCTGAGAGTTGTGCCCTGACTCTCAGGCCGTGACATGTGCACTTGAGTGCACACATACATTCACTTTTTATATTTTTATGACTATTTATCTAGTTTTGTGTGTGTGTGTGTATGCACACTCACACATTTGTCCCTGGAGCTCAAAAGAAAGTCTCATGTTTCCTAAAAGTAGAATTACAGGTAATTATAAGCTGTCCGATATGGGTGCTGGAAAATCAAACAGGGATCCTCTGCCCGAGCAGTAAATGTTTTTCACCCCTAAGCCAGCTCTCAAGCACTATGGAATGATTTTCAGCTGGCAAGAGACTTCAACCCGATGTTGGAGTGAGAAGCTCCTTTCCCTTCCTATGTCTCCTTTCTATTTCCTGTCTCTCTATCCTGACTCAAGACACACGTGTGTAGGAGCAACTCTGCAGCAAAGTGATACAATTACCAAGTAAGCAGAGGAGGATGGGTCACAGGCATCAATCGGTGGCTTCATTCCCTGGAACGATCCCTCTAAAATGTAGACATGCTGGCTGGGTAGGAATTAATGTCCTATGAAACATGTCATAATCTTTAAAAACTCTTAAAGGCAGATTTTCCTCCTGCTTACAGCTGCCTGGTGAAGGCCAGCAGCCGGCAGCATGCCTAAGTCATGGGGTGATAGGTCTCTTGGGTGTTCGATCTCGCTATTTGAAATGGGGAACCAAAACTCAGAAAAAGAAAACAACTTCCTTGGCCCAGTTGTCAGCAGGCTTGGTGAAATGATAATAACAAAAGCTGATTTGAGGAATTTGGTTACATCAGCCATGTGTGACACTGACAGAACTTTTTAGTGCTTCACCAGATAGACACGCTGAATGCTCAATGGATCTAGGTTATAAATCTTCCTACCATCTTGTATTTTTTTCTAGAAAGTCTCTCTTATAAAGTCAGTTTTATCTACCTTTATAAACACTTTGGCCACCTTGAAAATTGTGGGTCTCTAAGCATTGTACACACACATAAACCTAAATATTGTATAAACCCACATCCCGTTTAGACGTCTCTGCACAGACTTGTCCTTACAAACTTCTGCATTCTGAGGACTTCTCCCAATTTCTAAACACACTTTTCAGTGTGATATATTACACTGATATACTAGCTCATTCTGACTAGGCAATGAGTTTTTGTGGTAAAACTAGGTTTGTAGTAATGGAAGGAGAGATGTGCAGAGGCTGTCCATGCATCCACCGCTCCCTGCTTCAGATGTAGAGTGGATCAAAGTCACTGTGATGGTTTGTTTACGCTCAGCCCAGGAAGTGGCACTATTAGAAGGTGTGGGCCTGTTGGAGTAGGTGTGGCCTTGTTGGAATAGGTGTGTCACTATAGGCTTGAAGACCCTCATCCAAGTTGCCTGGAAGCCAGTCTTCCACTAGCAGCCTTCAGATAAAAATGTAGAACTCTCAGCATCTCCTGCACCATGCTTGCCTGGATGCTGCCATGTTCCTGCCTTGATGATAATGGACTGAACCTCTGAACCTGTAAGCCAGCCCCAATTAAATGTTCTTTGTAAGACTTGCCTTGGTCATGGTGTCTGTTCACAGCAGTAAAATGCTAACTAAGACAGTAGCCGAAGTGAAGCCTTTGTGTTTAATGCTGTCCGTGTCTCTTTCCCAGAGTTATTGATAGAGCATGAGAGAGAGGAGAGACCTTTGGAAAGGAGACACAGTAGGCACAGTCTGAAGAGCAAGAGAGTAGTCTAAGGTACAGTGGCATGGGTCAAATGTTTACACTCATACAGTGAGGGAAGCCCTTCACCTGAAAGTCATTGTTAGGGCTGGAGAAATGGCTCAGGAATGAAGAGCATTGACTGTTCTTTCAGAGGACCCAGGTTCAATTCCCAGCACCCACATGTTGACTTACAACTTCAGTTTCTGGGGATTGAACACCTTCTTCTGTCATCCATGGGCACCATGTACACAAGTGTTACACACAAAATGCACAAAAAAGCAAAATAGCCATATACATATACAACATAAAAATGAAAACTTAATTTTTTTTATAAAAGAGTTAATTTCACAATGAGGGATATATTGCTTCCCTGAGGACCTGTGTTTGGCTTCCAGCACTTACATAGGTAACTTACAACCATAGGTAACTCCAGCTCCAGGGAATCTGAGGGTCTCTTCTAGACTCCCTGGGTATGGGAACGGAACACATGTGTACCTACACACAAATACACACATACACATAATAGATAATTTTATAAAAAGAGTCAGTGCCATTTGTAGAAACAAACTTCACAATTTCTTTTGCTCTCAGTAATCTCAAAGACATCGTGGTGATTACTCCCCTGGGATCCTAGCCTAGCCTAGTGCTTTGGAGCTGAGGCAGGACCATCCCAAGTTGGAAGTCAGATTCAGCTACATTGTGAGCTGAAGGTAAGCCTGGGTTACACAGCTGTCTCACCAAAAACAATTAACAATAACCAAATAATTAAATAGTATAGAGAGTCTGAAACCATCTCAGTTGGAGCCTGTGATGTCCTATATGATAAATTCTTGCCTCTGTGACAATTTAATTTTTTGTTGGTTTGTTTCTGGATCAGTCTCATGCTGTATCCCAGGCTTGCCTCTGGTTTCTGGTGATCACCCTGCCTCAGAGTCACAAGTGCTGAGCCGCTACACCCCACTTGCATTTCATTTTAATCTAACTAAACCAAACAAAGCATAGAATTCACTTCCTCAGCTGCATAAGCTGAATTCCACAGGCTCTGCAGATGCCTGTGGCTGGGGGCTGTCACTGTGGATAGCACAGGTGTGGAACTCTGCGTCATCCTAAGCCTGGCACTGCCACAAAGGGAAATACTTGGTGGGAAGGTAATCACACTGGGAAAGGAGCTGGCCAAGCTTTAAAAAACAATCCACAAATGCTTCAGATCTGACCTGAGTAAAAAAAAAAAAAAAAAAAAAAAAAAAGACTTTGTGAAGCATGAACATCTGTATACCCCAGAGAATGGCAAGGGTGGAACACAATACAGCTCAAATTCTCTGATGACGTCATTTCCTTTCACCCGTGCCAGGGCTAACTAGGCCTCCACTCAATGGAGCTGGGCTGGCCTCACTTTAACTTACAGGTCAATGTTTTGGTATTGCCATTTTGTGTGTTTATATGGGTATTTATGCCTCTGTGTGTGTGTGTGTGTGTGTGCATGTGTGCACACATGCGTGCATGTGTGGTGTGTGTGTTTGTGCATACGTGTGTGTCTTCCTGCCTTTTTGTCTGTGTGTGTCTTTCTGTATATATGTGTGTGTCTCTGTGTGTGTGTATGTGTGCATGTGTGTGTGTCTGCCTGCCTGTCTGTTTCTCTGTCTTTCTCTCTCTCTCTCTGTGTCTGTCTCTCTGTTCCTGTCTGTGTATGTCTCTCTCTCTCTCTCTCTCTCTCTCTCTCTCTCTCTCTCTCTCTCTCTGTCTCTCTCTCTCTTTCTCTCTCTGTGTGTTTATGCCTTCCTTAATCACTCTCTCTCTTATAGTTCAGACAGTTCTTTCACTGAGCCTACAACTCCTTACCTCCCTTTGTCGGCTACAGCGGCTGGCTAACCCTCCTCCAGGATCTACTTGTGTCTGTCCCCAGAACTGGGCTAACAGATACGGTTGCTCCTGGTCTTTAAGTGCTGTGGATCTGGATTCAGGTCTTTAAGCCTGCACAGCAAGCTTTTTACCCCAAGAACTGTCTCTGCAGCCCTACCTTTGGCATTGTTAACTCAGTCCATTTTATTTGCATGTCAAGCCCCTGAATATTTAATTAAGTATATGAAATTACTGTAATTCTTATATATTCCAGAAGGATTTTCTTTTCTCAAAGCTCTGAGCACAAGTTAGGTTAATACTTGTCTACTAACATGCCACAGGACTTTAGTTTTAAAAACTGAAATGGTTTACTCATGTGACTTAAGGGAATGGAAAAACGGGTCATGGAATCCCTGAGCCTTGCTAGAATTTTGCTATTCTGGTGCATTCTTAATTTTCATATGTGACAACCATTAATACTGCATTTAATTAAATCTCACTTCTGCTTCCCTTTCTATGCTCAATGTTAGTGATTTTAAAACCTATTTAATTCATATGCTCTGGCACCCAAAGGCAGGATCTTGCACGTAGAAGAAATGAAATCATCTGTTAGTTTTTAATACATTTAAGTTAAAATAATTTCCACATGTTCAAACTCGGCATGTTCTCCCCCCACAGAACTCCATATGGCTGAAATCACACATATAAACTTTTAAGTAATGGGAGAAATGTGAGATTTCAGCACGGCTCATGTGCAAACTAGCAGATTTTGCATGTTAGTTCTTTGCGTTTTACTGTTATCAAAAGCCCAGGACGATGCCTCGTAAAGAAGGCTGGGTTTACTTTGGGGCAGTCTTCAAGAAATGCCGTCCACTGTGGATGGGGAAGGCATGGCAGCAGACAGCTCCATGGAAGTATATGGCCGATTGTAGACATCTTGCTGGGTCAGGAAGCATGGCAAGATTGGCCATGATCTTGATCATTCTCTCCGGAAATGGCCTTACAAATACCCAATAATATGCCTGCCTTGTCATCTTTCTTAATCCAGTCAAGTTGAACACAGAAACTGACCATCATAGGCAGACTGTCCCCTAAAGGGCTCCAAAAGACATCGGTGATCAAGGCAAAGGCAAAAATCAAACAAAAACCGTTTGCTAGATACTGAGGTTTTTTTTTTTAAAGTATTATCATAATGAGGGACTGGCAAATTGTTTCTGTGGGGGACAGATTCTGAGTATTCTAGATTTACTGGCCACCCAGGCTTTTGCAGTGTGGAAGTCCCCAGACACAAGACTGAACACATGCTGGAGTCAGTGCTTCCGTGACAGACATAGGACTGCATGTGGCCCTTTGGCCAGCAGGTCCAGTTTGATCTGCATTGATCCTTCTGAGGGTTGACATTCACTGCCATCCTAAGTGGGCATGGAATGAGCTGTGTGAACAAGGCAGCTCGCCCTCATCTTGCCGTATCCCCCACATAGCATCCTGCATCCTCAAAGGCAATAGTAGATATTAGAGTAGTAATGACTTCTCTCGGGCCGTTCTTCTTGTCAAACACCTTAACTAACAATGTAGGTAAGTCTGTGAGTCAGGGCACAACCTGGAGGGTAAAGTTATATCATTTTCTAGGTCCAAGAATTCTCTAAAGATACCTCCTTCAATCCTTCAAGTAATTCTTTAACACAGCAACTGGATAGGAAGAGAGACCGAGGGACATATGCGGAGGACCCCCTGTTGCCTCTTGGTAAGCATTAGGGCCAGGGTTTGGCCCAACACAACCTTAGATCAGATAGCTCTCAATGGCTATGATCCATGTTACCACACAGTTGCTGTGGAAGCCATTGCCTAGGTTTAAATAGTTTCTTCATACATTTCTTTATTTGTGTGTATGTGTGGGGGTGTACATATGCCACAGCACATGTCTAGAGGTCAGAGGACAGCTTTCAGGAGCTGGCTGTCTCCTTCAACCATGTGAGTCTTGGGTATCCAAGTCAGATTATTACTTTTAGCAATGGAAGCCTTGATCCACTGAGATCCACCTAAGTTTTCTGAGTCAGGGTCTTTAACGGTTCCACAGGTTCCTCAGGGCTCCATTTTTCCTGTTATTAAAGGCAGTGACTCGTGCTGTTAGCATGCTGCCAGGACTGTTTCAGGAACAGGATGGGGGCAGCTTTATGACTTGCTCCCTCACTCCTAGGTCATGAGAAGTATGAGCTCATTACAACTGACTCAGACGCCATGTATGGTGCCAGGAAGTATCCAGCACCGATTCTCTTCCTTTCTCAAAGTTAATTTCTGCTCAGGAGTGCACAGCTTTGCACAGCACAGCAACTCCAAACCTCTGAAGCGTCACACTTTGACCTTTACCTTCCCCAGGTGAATAGAACCGTGGCCACATTTGTTAGGAATCCTCTTGCCCCATAGCATCACAGGAATGCCAACTGAGTGAAGAGAATTTGTTCTGTGTGAATGCTAAAGAGTACCAGACAGACTGACATCCAGCCCTGGAGTTTTGCAGCTTATATTTTTTTTTCTTGCCTGAGCATACATAAGTAAGCAAGATGAAGGGCAAAGAGAAGGGAATTACTGCTGTGGGGCATTTTCTGGATCCGCCCCCTCCCTACCCCCAAGATTCTTTTGACATATGCAAGCCTTTCCATGTCCTTTTTGTCCTATGTCCTCTGACATACAAGGTCACAGAATGATATTGGCTCAGTCTACAGTTGATGGGTCTCAAGCATTAACCTTGGAGGAGGCAGGTAGGAGGCACATGACTACAGTCTTAGTCCCTTGTTCGTTTGGATGCTGAGGCGTGGGGATCTGGAGATGTGGAGTTTGAGGCCAGACCAGCCTGAGTTAACACAGTGAAGCCTGTCTTTAAAAGAAACAAAACAAAACAAACAAAACAAAACATAAAAACCCACCACCAACAAAACAAACAAAAACAACTTGAAAACAAACCAAAGGAATCGATATATCATTCAACTAATTGTTTATAACTTTATTACACATGGAGTTTGATGCCTGCCAAGATGCCCTGGAAACAAATATTCTCTGCTCCCTTAGAGCTCCCTGGAAACAGACATTCTTTGCTTTTAAGGTATTGGGTTTAGCAAATGCCTGCTACTTGTTAACTAAAATCCTTCATCCTCTCCTCAGTCTTACTCCAGAAAGCATTTAAAACAACTTAGCAAGAGGTGGGTGAAATGGCTGAAGAGGACAGGTGAGTCAAGAAAGCTCAAGGGAAGTGGGGGTGTGGAGAACACAGAAGCCCAGCAATGATGTCATACATATTTGTTAGAGGTGTGCCCTGGGACTCTCTGTTTCTCCTAGGCAGAAGGAGGAGTTAGGTAAGTAGGTGACTCACACCACTTTCAATGCTAAAACTGCCTAACCGCTCTACTGAGGAGCAGTTCCACCCGGCTAAGAGATGAAAACGGTCTCTGAGTCCTCAGAGAGAGGACACCCTCTGTTGTCTTAAACGTCTCACAGCAAAATCCCGGGGACAAAGTGGGTAGATGCATTCACACAGCTGATGTGCAATTTTGGTTAAAAAAAAAAGTGACCTAGAAGGTCTGCTGTTGGTGTACATGCGTGTGCGTGTGCGTGTGCGTGTGCGTGTGCGTGTGCGTGTGCGTGTGCGTGTGCGTGTGTGTGTGTGTGTGTGTGTGCGCATGTGTAGTGAATAACATGATCAACCTACCTCAGTTGAACTTACACCCTTTGCCAGCCTCGTGGCTAGCATAGATCCTCACGCCTCTGCCTTCCACAATGCTGGGGTTACAGGTTCACACAGCATGGCCACATCCAACTTTTCACATGGATGGAACTCAGGTTCTCAGACCAGAACAGCAAGCTGCTTACTTCGAGCCTTCTGTTCTGGTTTCACTGTCTGAGTCACATGAGGATCAGCTGAGTATGAAATAACACTTATGAAGGGGTGTATTTAGCTAGAGGTGGGGTTACATATAAAGTCAAAACTGATATTTCCCGATATCCATTGCGATAAATAGATGCACAGAGCATGCACTACTTTCACTGCCTTTTCACCTACCCTCTTCTCCACAGAGAACAGTGGTTAGAGTGTTGTAGGCTCAGGGGTTTCCTCCTTTGCTTGGGTACTATACGGTACACCTTATTCCCATGGTCTTAATGGTTAGACAGCCAGTAATCCCAGATAGCAGCTGTTACCTACAAACCAGAATCCCTGGCCCAAGCTACTTTCTCAGCAGCTGTTAGAACTGTACAGAGCTCTAGGTGGAAGAGTCCGGGGCCTGAAATAAAATCATTCTTGTCAAACCCAGCCATGCGTGCCTCAACACAGGTTCTTATTGCATAGTTGTTAGCACTATGGACCCAAGAAGATAGTGTCATGGTAAAACTTCTCAGTTAAGGCTATTCTATGGTTATGGAGAAATGTGCCTTCCTATGAGATCAAGATCAGCATGTAGGAAGCACGGAAAGGGAGAATACATGCATACTGCAGAATCTCCACAAACTTGCTGCTTGTGAGTAAGGATGGTATGGGGTGAGGAGGTACCTCAGCAATTAAAGCACTTGCTACGCACGCCGGGAGCACGAGGACTACAGCGTGGCTCCCCAGAACATGTCAGGTAGGTGTGGGCTCCTGCCTATAATTCTAGATAAAGAACGTGGAGACAGAGCATCCCCAGAGCAAGATACCTAGCTAGGCCAGCCATATAGGTGAGCTCTGGGTTCAAGTGAGAGACTCTGCCTCAATGATTAAGGCAGAGATTAACCAAGGAAGATTCCCAACCTTAATCTGGAGATGGTTAGGGAATTAGAGGAGTCCAAGATGATTGGATTTTGAGCTGAACCGTTGGAGAATGGTGAACCTCTTGCTGAGGTGGAGCCGTGGGAGCGGGAGAGTCTGGGGCAGGAGCAAGTAGGGAACAAGCTTTTATCCTCAACGTGCTATGCATGAGATGCCACAGGATGCCAAGTTGACCAGGATAAATGAAGACCATAGGAAAGGTGAGAGTCAGTGATGTAGTTTTGAGAGTCACACACTAGACTCAAAACACGAATTGGATAACATTGCAGGGACAGGAGAAAGAAAGAAAGTAAATTCTCAATATCTGAGCATAGAACCAAACCAGGTGCCCATTGAGGTGAACAAAAATATCTGGTGTGTGTACACAATGGAATTGTTCCCATCATGAAGAGCAAGGTAACTATCATTTGTGAAATGGTTGCAACAAGAGATTATCATAGGAAGCAAATTCGACCAGGCTCGGGCAGACAGGCATCTTTATTCTCTTATGTGGTTCCTGGATCTCACATGGCTACATAAAGTCATCTATGTCAATATGATGTGAAAGTAGAAGTGAAGCCGTCTGGGAAGATTAGGGGCTGATGGGAGACAGGAAGATGAAGGAAGAGTAGGGTACTTGTTGGGCATGGGGGAACATACTCAACATTTAATATATACTTGCATGAAAATGTCCTTTTATTAATAAAATGAGAGAAATCAAATTTTAAATAAAAGTAAAAGCTACTTCAAAGATATCAGGAGAAGGAGGACCTGATGAAGGATTTTGAGAAGTGCATCCTGGGAGATGGGGGAACCAGCAGAGGAGTCATCATCTCCAGGGGAAAGAAAGCACATGAAGGAGTAGGCTGAGTTGCATTCATTCAATGATGTGTTAATGACCTTCAAGACCTGCAACTTTAGCTTAGAGCTGAAGGGATTATTAAAAATAGCAATGGATATTTCCAAGACCAGGGCTCACCATGCACATAGAACCTGCACACATTTCTATCTTCTGATATGAGAAGCATGATCTATTTTTGTCTACCGCCTAGTATAATTTGTGAGAGGAAATTTCCATCCATTATTACAAATGAGGAAAACTTGTGGTAGGGGCTTGGATATAGCTCAGTGGACCGAGTGATTGTGGACAAGCATGGGAATTTTGGTTTGATTCCCAGAACCTACACACAAAATGTCACACTTATGGGCACATTTATAATGCCACTGCTGGGTTAGGCAGAGACAGACAATCTCTGGGACTCATTAGGCAGCTAATCTAGCCAGCCTACTTGGTGAGTTCCAGGCCAAAGAGAGAGCCTGTCTTGTGTATTATTTGGTGGCATTTACAAAATCTAAGCTACCAGTTAAACACAGTTTCCTGACTCTGGTGATTGTCTGAGAAGATGTATAATAGGTTACACTGTTCACTGTTTTTCAAAGCCCTCTATGTTTTGTTCTGGTGTTCTTAGGCTAGTAGGAAAATTTGTCCTTTGTTAAGAAAGAAGGAAGGGAAAGTCCCTGTCCTTGGTTTGGCTTCGTTTCTACAGCCTTATGTGACTGTGTATCTTGGAGCTTCTGAACAGAATGTCAAGAGTCAGTGTCTGCTATTTGACCTGAGGGAACTAGCAGATGTGTGCATGTATGTGCTGTGTACATGTGTGAGTCTCTCTCCCTCTCTCTCTCTCTCTCTCTCTCTCTCTCTCTCTCTCTCTTCTCTCTCTGTATGTGCTTTCTGTAGGTGGAAATCATGATAGTTAATAATTTGCTGCACCCTCCCCATTTTTTGACCCTAGATAAACACTAGGGCTCCAGAGTGTCACAAAGGAGGAATTATCCAAGTTCTGGGCATGCCAAGGTTTTCACGGTGTGGGCATTGTTTTAGGTATCACAAACTACACCATCAGAGAGAGCAGAAACATTAAGCAACCCATGGGAAGTTTCTTTCCAGAGTTCTCATAGCCTGTGAGAATCAACTGCCTTCTAAAGCTAATCCAGTGACTGCAGATCTGATGATCAGACTTGGGTATCTTGAGAGTGCTTCCATCATAGAGATTGGCATATAACTAAGCTTTTCTTTTTTTTTTTTCCTTTTTCTTTTTCTTGACATTAAATTCTACAGTCTATGGCTCTGGCTCTCCCAATCCTAGTCTCTCTGAGCCCCTCTCCTCTTGACTCCTACTCCATATCCATGTGTGAACGACCTTGTTCCAGATGCTCTCCTTTCAAAGGACCTGTGTCTTCCTTCATATGAAGATTTATTTGTTAGTTGAATCCGGGAAGTGCCTCTGCCGTGTTTTTCGATGGAGGTGTTGAGAGCACACATCCTCTCTGGCTAGTCATCCCAGGTTTGTGTGGTCATTGTTTGCTGGAGAGGTGTTGAATCTCTATAGGAAACAGTCAGTTAAAGGAGTCTATGGCAAAGGCTCCATTTGGACAATACCGTTAAGGAAACACATGTGCGTACACGAACCAGAAAAACAAATCTTTCCCTGCCCTCCCTCTCTCCTTCCCTTCTCCAAGTGCTTATACAACAATTTTATCAGGAAACCTTTGAAATGAAAAACATAGTGAGTTTAAGTGGCTCATCCCCCAGCTGAGGGACTTCATGTGTTCAAAGCCAGCTCTGAAACAGAATCTTCTTGGAACTTGACAGTAACACAATTGATGCTTCAGTTTCAAATGTTTTCCTCCTCTTAAGAAACTCTGTAGGGGCTGGAGAGATGGCCCAGTGGGTAAAGCATCTGCTGCTCAAGTCTGGGCCTCTGAGTTCCGGTCTCCACACCCATGTCCATGGCTGGACATCGCTGTGTGCTTCTGTGACTTCACTGTTAGAGAATACACACAGGGGCTGGAGAGATGGCTCAGCGTTAAAGGCTAGACTCACAACCAAAAATATAAGAGAGTACGGACAGGCAGAACCCAAGGGTCTGCTGGTCATTGTATTTATTATACATAAATACCATGAAAGAAATGTTAATGCTACATTAAAGCATTGCTATCAAATAAGCATGGGGAAAATCTTTTGCAAAATCATCACTCTGATCTTTTGGTGATAATGTAAACTTCAGACACAGGCAAAGTTTGCCAGACTGTCTGCGGAGGAAGGGAAAGGGGAGAACTCATAAGCCGTTATTGCTTCATCCATCTTTCCCAATTCAGTCACTGGAGACTTAACAATAGAAACAATATTGATTCATCATATTTGCTGAAGCCCACCCAGAAGAAATCTTCTCCCACCCATGATATTTCTGAGAGAAATGCTGGCTCGGGGTATTGCTTCTTCCAAAGGTGATCCAGCAGAAAGCAATATACTGCCCGGAATTCACAGCATCTCTCTGTTTGTGAAAACAAACAAAAATTCATTTCTGTCCCCCCCCACTCTTCTCCATCTCCTTTCTCTGGATTTATCTCACAGAAATCAATTTCTCATCTCTTCCCCACTCGATTTCATGAGTGCAGAGGGTATGCTCAGCAAGGCGGGGTGAAGTTCGAAAGCTCACTCGGAGCACCTTGCCTTCTGTGCGAGCCGGGGAGGATTTAATTAAACTCGCTACAGTGCTGATTTCAGGCAGATGAGCCCCCCTGCACAATTCAATCTCTCTTGCTATTCTTCACCTAGCTCTGTTCTCCCACTTTTCCATAACAGATATTTAATATTCATGAAGTGAAGCACATAGAAATTTAAACAAAGGTATAAAAAAAAATGTGCCAATTTTGTGGGCAGGCAAGATGGCTCAGTAGGTAGAGGTGCTTGTGTGCAAGCCCACAGGCCTGAGTTCAATCCGCAGATCTCATAAGGTGGTAGGAGAGAATTGACTCTTGACACCCACAGTGCATCACGGCAAACATGCTTTTACGCACACACACATTTTTTTTTTATAAAATTATAGTGATTTCAATATTTTAGCCAAATTCCCTTTTAGCAAAATACATGACTATTCTGATTTTAAGCACTATCACCATGTATCTCAATAATATTTTATTTGCCTTTTTTTTTTGTAAAGTCAGAAATTCAAGGCCCAGGCCTTGAATTCCTCTTTACTCTCTTGGCTCGGTCTCCTGGGTGCTGTGGTTACAGATGCACGTGTCGCATGGTCTCCACTTAACCATCAAGGAAACAAAACCTGGAGATTCTAACCAGCTGGTTTTAGGGCTACAAGAAAGGCCCTGTTCTTGAATACCTTCTGAGGAGATGGCAATACCGCGACTTGAACTTAGATCTCTGATCAAAATCTTCTTTAACCACATTTCCTCCCTATTTTATTTGTCTAAAAACCACGGTAGCTTGATTACCGTGGTGCCTTTTGGAAGAAAAAAAACCATGATTTTCCTCTGATGATTAAATGACCTATTTCTGTCTCTGTCTCTGTCTCTGTCTCTGTCTCTCTCTTTCTCTAACTTTCTTTCTTTCCTTCTTTCCTTCTTTCCTTCTTTCTTCTTTTTCTTTCTTACTCCCTTTCTTTCTTCTTTTTCTTTTTTTTTTATTCCTTGGAAAGTACCAATTCTGAATTCAGAAAACCCAAAAGGGTTACCATGCAAACATATACAGAAGCTTCAGAAGGGGCCAAGTAGCCAGAAACTACGAGGGGGCCATGGGCAGGGCTATGGGCGGGGCCATTGGTCAAACCAGCAAACAGAGACATGTAGTGAACCCAGGGTCAGTGAGGCCAGTCAATGCAGAGTGAATAGTGTTGTATCTCTCAGAAAGCCACTGTACAGGAAATGATGTAAGAGCTTGTAGGTGGCTCCGCAGGTAAAACACTGGCTCACGGCAGTCACTGGCAGCCCCTTTCATCAGGCAACTCCATGGAGCCTCACCAGATGGGGCCTGCTCACTTTTTTTGAGTTGCAGCTTCACATTTTCTTTCTTTCTTTCTTTCTTTCTTTCTTTCTTTCTTTCTTTCTTTTTCTTTCTTTTCTTTTTTTTTTTAAATTTAACCCTCCTCCCAGGTCTGGGCAAAGGCTAAGGATATTTTCCTGGTACCTGGGGCTCTTTTCGCTCTTTCTCAAAACTCCTCTCTTCTTTTGCCTTGTGGCTGCTCCTTAGTCTATGTTGTAAGGGGAATGGTTTTCTCTCTTCTCAATCTTCTCCTGGCAACTGCCAATATTTAGAGCTTGCCTGCCCAGTTCTCGCCCTACCCCCCATCTTAAACTCTAATAAAATTGTCCCCAAACTTCAGATAAACAAAACAAAACACTTGATCCAAAATCCTAAGCCATAGTAAGGTGAAAGTAGGAATTTGACACCCAATGAGGGGGAGAGCTAGCCAGACACACACACACACACACACACACACACACACACACACACACACACACAGAGAGAGACAGAGAGAGAGAGAGAGAGAGAGAGACAGAGACAGAGACAGAGAGACAGAGAGACAGACAACAGACAGAGACACAAACACCAAGATACACACGTAGAGAAATAGCTCACACTTTTCACTGGGCAGTGTTAATGACCACAAGTCCTGTCTAAGTGAGAAATATTTTCACTTCCTTTGAGATTCAAAGCCTTTCCCTACCAACACTAGTGTTTCCCTTCCCACACCCCTGCTTTCTCTTTCTTAAGCTTCTATTTATTTTCATTTAGTTCAGGAGGAGACACAGGATTACTCGTCTTTCGCGGGGCTCCAGAACTGATGTTAAGTTTAACTGAAGGCCGAGGGAACGGATCTGATGGCAGAAAATATGAATTGGTCCAGCTGCCAAGGAGCAGATTATAAAGCTGGCCGTGTGCTTCGAAAGCCATCCCAGGTTTCAATTTCGGAAAGCAGGATTTAGGAATAACTGAAATCTATGCCTGGGGCTCAAGAGGGGAGAATGAAGCCTTACCTGCTCTGTCTCCATCCTATTAACTTCCTTACCAACTTCAGCCCCAATTTCAAGCAGAATTAGTTAGAGAATGGGACATTCAGGAGACCAGGGAATTGTCAAAATCGGCAAAACCAAACTCGTTGAGTCACCCTACGGAGAAGTCTGAGGAGGCCATGTTGGGTGCAGATGAATAAGCAACTATCTATCCCATGCTGCCTCACATCGGGGCTCTGGGTCCTAAGATTCAAATGATTTTATTATTGTTGATTTCGTGACCCAGAGCCAACACAAGTAAGCGCACCAAATATCCAGCTTTCATTTAAGGCATTTTGGTGTCTGCCCTGTGTTGAAAGAAAATAATCACCCCACCCCCATGCCCAACCTTGTTGCTATGTATATTGGCAAATATCCTATCCAAAGAATTGTGCTCCAAGAACTCTGGAAACACCTGCCAGTAGAAATCTTGGGAGCCTTGTTTAAACAAGTGTGCCTGCCAACTTTCCAGGGCTGTTGGTTTTGTAGGAGTGAATAACTTGGATTATTTTAATATCTGCTTGGTGGATAACAGAATCACAGCCACGGAGATGAGGCTGGGCACCAAACAGCCTGGGATTGGGTTGATCTTTCCTTCTCTATTTTTAAAAAACATTGTCTTCTGAATCTAGCATTAAGAAAATAGAAAAACCAAAACAACAACAAGAAGATAAAAAAAAAGTACAAGGCAGCACTAATCCCACTGGCTTCTCCATGTGGCTAGGCTTCAGAGAAGCTTGGCTTTGAACTCATGACACTGGTAGTTTCTCTTCCAGTTGCTGTGGTAAAGCACTCTGAGAAACGCAGCTCAAGGGAGAAAGGGTTGGTTTTTGCTCACAGTTCAGGGCTTCACTGTGGGAAAGTGAAGGGGGTGGGGACTGGAAGTATCCAATCAGATTGTATCCACACTCAGGAAGCAGACAGCAATGAATGCATGCTGCTGCCCAGCTCACGATGTCCATTTTATACAGTGGAGGACTGCCTTTCCCAGGATATGGTCCTGTCCACAAAAAAATGGATAGAGCTACGCCAATTAGCATAATCAAGCCAATGCTCCACAGTCATGTCTAGAGACTTATCTTCCCAATGATTCCAGAGTCTATCAAGTTGACGATTAAGACTAACCATCACAAATGGTTTCTAAGAAACACTGACAATCCAAAGCTCCAGTCTCTGCAGCATGCACAGGTGGTAAAATGCATCCTTTAGGCCACTGGTTCTTAACCTGTGGGTCATAACCCCTTTGAAGATATTGAGTGACCATTTCACAGGGGTCCCCTAAGACCATCAGAAAATACAGATACTTACATAACAATTCAGAACAGTAGAAAAATTACAGTTATGAAGTAGCAACAAAAATAATTTTATGGTTGGAGGTCACCACAGCATGAGGGAGTGTATTAAAGGCTCACAGCATTAGGAAGGTTGCACCACTGCTTTAGGCTATCAGGACCATGTAGATTCTATTTGAAGTATGTTACATTACAGAATCAGGCATTCCACTTGGCCATGATCACACTTTCCAGTTTGATTCTAAATTTGAGTGCTGATCAGACACTAATGCACAAAGGAGTTCCTCTCTTGTCTCCTGAAGGACTCATCGATCCTTATCCAATAGGCAAGATGCTCTCTTGGAGTAGTGAATAAGGACTTTGGATATATAAGCCATCATGGCCAGCATGACAAATGGATGCTCCAGACAATGGGACTTGGTGACTCTTGTTTGCTTCTCAATAACTTCTGTGGAGTTATTGGAAGTAAGAGAGTTGATGGGGAGCGATGACACATTTCTACTTGCAGAGCCTAAAATGTTTACTCTGAGCTTGCTGGACTCTGTGGTTGAGTGTAGTATGGTGTATTTCTCAGGACAGGACCATAATGTTATTCCAAAAATGTCTCCACCTGGAGGTACTGCCTACTAGATGGACTTGGAAGGAATCACGTGGGAAATCTGCTTCTCAGTTCATTCTTCTTCCATGCTGGGAAGTCCCGAGACTCTGACTCCTTTGGGTTGAGATTCCCTTAAAAAGCCACTTTGCTTCTTATTCTTTGTTCCTCGGCTTCCCTATCTAATAGCATTAGAGTTAGAACTCTGGAGATGGCTCAGATGGTGAACTGTTTGCTAGAGAAATATGAGGATGTGTATTTGATCACCACAACCTACATAGTGGCCATCCTGAAGAGGTGGAAAAGTGAATGTGGCTCAGAATCAGTCTAGCTTCTGACCTTCTTGTGGACACTCTATAAAAGAAAAAGTGGGGATGGTCCAGACGAACAGTACTCAAGTTGTCCTCTGGACTCCAGATACATGCACAACTATGTACACGCACACACACCCATACACATATGCACACACACACACACACACATACACTCACACCATCTGCCCACTAGTTCAGTGGATGCTAAACTTTGGGATTCTTAGAGCTGGACCAGAGATTTCACAAATACAACACGATAGAGCAACCCCAGATTTTAAAAGAAATAAATCAAGAACCATCTGTCAGGTCCTACAGTAAATGAGTGCATTGAAGAATTATGCAAATAACACATAAAAACTCATGTGCGCTGTCTCACAACTCTACAGACACAAGCATATAGCATGCATATAATAGACTTTTCTACATTATGCTGGTATGTGAACTCTGCTCTCCTAGAAATGTGTTTACCCCCCTGGGAGGAATGTCTCCACCCGCCCAAGGAATGCAGTGGGCAAGATGTTTCCTCTCCCCTCCTTAGCAATGCAGTTTAGCATGTTTGAGGGCATTATGCAAACAATCCCCAAGCAGCCACTTCTGATTCCTGAGCACATCTGGTGATAGTGATATGAAATATTCTGTACGATGTTCATGGTTTCTTCATCCCTATTTTGAACTCTGTATGCTGAGCCATCCAAATAAAAGCTCCACAGAAAGCCAGTAAAGGTGTCTTATGCAGCACTACCTTTACTATTCTGGTTCTGCTGAATCTCAAGTTTGATTTCAGCTTCTTGGCACCAGTTACTGGCAGACACATCCACCCACCCACACCCACCCCCCACACCCACCCCCACACACACTACACACACTCATACATACACACACTCATACACGCCACACATACATATATACACACATACACACATATATACACACACATTACACACAAACATACATGCACACATGTATATATACACACATTACACACAAACATACATGCACACATATATACACAGATACATACACATATACACATACATCACACACAAACACACACACACA
>NW_021604620.1:6972728-6978647 GCF_004785775.1 Grammomys surdaster | reverse complement strand
CACACACACACACACACACACTACATAATCTGATTCAGTAGAACTGGAGTGTCTAGGAAATTCCAGTAAATCCAACCCTTGGTGACTCTGCAGCTCTGTGGAGATGGAATATTCTAGAAGCCCAGGATTCTAAGCAGCACCTCTATTTTGACACATATAGATATCAGTAGGACAAACACTGTTTTATCGAGTCAGGATGCCTATGTCAGCTGAAATAAATTGCTGTTGCTATCACTGCTGACTACTCTTGGCAGGAAACACAGTCACCAGTTAACACAAAGAGAGACACACAGGAAAAGCAAGGGAGAAGATAGTCTTTTCAAGGTAAATGCTATCATTTCAATTCTTTTACAGAAGAATATCAAACACTAAAGTCAAATTGTGATCGTAGTATGGCTTCCTGAAGGTTATGGTTGGTGTGCAGCCCATGAAAATCTCAAACATCTATCATTTGATAAATTATTCAAGGTTACATCGGAGAAGCACAATCAGAGAGGTTATCTCTGTCTGTCTGTCTGTCTGTCTGTCTGTCTGTCTGTCGATTCGTCTTTTTTTATTGTCATGACAAAACACCATGACCAAGGCAACTTATAGAAGAAAGAATGTATTAGGGCCTTATGTTTCAGATGGTCAGGTGAGTCCATGAACATCAGCAGGGAACATGGCACCAGGCAGGCAGGCATGGCAGTAGGGTAGTGGGTGAGAACTCACATATTTATCTGTAAGAAGGAGGCAGAGAAGGCTACCTGGAACTTGTGTCACAGCTCACCCCCAGTGATAGTCCTCTTCCAAGACCACACCTTCTAGTCCTTCCCAAACAGTTCCACCAGCTGGAGACTAAGCATACCAATATATGAGCTCCCACCTATATTCTTACTTAACATTTTTATATTATGGAGCCATTCCTATTCAAATCACCACACTATCTGCCCTGCGTCATCTATCTATACATTAATCTTATATTTCATTTCTCATTTATTATTCATATCATCTATTATCAATATCATCTATTATAATATCAATCTATCTTCTGTGTCATCTATCATTGTTATCTGTATTATCTCTCTTATCTAATTGTTGGGGATTGGTTCTAATGCTTTGAATTAATCCGGCCCCCCAAAATCAGGAATCTGTGTCTTCTAATACTGAAGGTCCCTCTCCCTAATTGTTTTTTTTTAATGGATCGATATAGAGCCAACAGCCAATGTCTGGTCAGGTAGACTGAGGTGGGACCTTTAGATTTGTGTGGTTTAGGAACTGGGAGAGAGGAAGCAGAGACCGCCACGACAGGGAAGAAGAAAGACCATTCCTAAAGGCCCGTTGACATGTGAGAATCAGGGAAAGTGGCCACACGGGCCATTTCCCCAATTGTGTTTGGGGTAGCAAAGATGGCCTTTAGATTTTAAAAGATGTTAACTCAGGAGGAGTACCTGAAGGGAGTGTTTGCTAGCCGTGGGAAGGATTAGAAATGCCCAGTCATTAAGCTAGTCAAGGCATATTAAAATCAACTGGTGTGTGTGTGTGTGTGCGTGTGTGTGTATGTGTGTGTGATTCATTTGAAAATCCAGATAGTTCTTGGGTGGCTGCTGTCAGTTTAGCTAAACTGGCCGCAACATATAATCTAGTATCTGCTTCACCTCTCATCTTTTGTCCACCTTAATCATCTATCATTCATTTATATATTTTATCATCTATTTTTTTCTGCTAGCTAGCTCTAAAGTGATCAGTTATCTGTTTACTATCTATCTCTATAGCTCCATCTGTCTGTCTACATAGGACCTGGATTGACAAGCCTGCGTGCCCACCTCAGGCCATCAGGAAGACATTTTGGAACTAAAGGCAGAAGCCATTGCTGCAGTCTGCAGGAAGAATGCCCTCCTTGTCAAGGAAATGTCATTTCTATTATTACGATCTTTCCGTTGGCCAAACCATATCTAATGAAATGAGTAAAGAATATCTCCTTTGTGAACAGATTGTGCTAATTGGAGCTTCAAGACACCTTCACAGTAGCTCTTAGAATATCATTTAATGGCTTTGTTGGGCACAAGAGTTGAAATAATATCTTGATTACTAACTTGATTGTCTCTGGGAGTCAAATGAGGATATGCCTCTGGGCAGGGCATGTCCAGGAGAGATAAACTGAAAGAAGATCTTCTTATGGAGTGGGTGGTAGTACTTTCTGGTAGCCCACAGTGTGGGTGGTGGCATTTTCTGGTGGCCTAGACACAACATGGTATGAAGACCTGCCCTCACTCCTTGATGGTGACATCTATCTTGCTGTGGCTGCCTCTGCCAACCTTTACTGAGATCAGAACCAAGATTCTTCACCCTTCTAATGTGAACTAAAGCTTAGTAGCTGTCCGGGAATCTTCCAGGCCTTTGGCACAAAATTGAGATTCCTGGGAATCCCAAACTTGCTAACAAAGCAGCTCCCAAGTTGTCAGCATCTTGAGCATGCAGACAGCCATTGCTGGACCACCCAGCTCCTCTTGTGTAAGCCAGCTGAATAAGTGCTTTTGGGATACTCTTCATCTGGAGAAACTTGACTTGTCATAATAGCCTTGCCAAAATGACACAGATTGATCACGGTATTTGAGGTTTTAACATGCTACATTTGTTACCCATATTCTTTTTTGAAAAATTTTATGCGTGTGTTTGTGTGCCTGTAAGAACTTATGGGCACCACATGTGTACAATAGTCCACAGAGGCCGGAAGAGGACATCAGATACCCTGTGGTTAGAGTCACAGGTGATAGTGTGCTACCATGTGGGTGAGGGTACTGAACAACACAGGTCCTCTGTGAAAACAGTAAGCACCCTTAAGCTCTGAGCCATTTCCCCAGCCCCCATCTTCTTGTTTAACATTATTGTTATTATTTTTTTAAGACAAGATTACCTTGTACTCACAGTAATCCTCCTGCCTTAGCCTTCTAAATGCTGAGACTACAGGCATGAGTTAAGGTTCTCCAGAGGAACTTTTAAATTAAACCAGCTCACTTCTCTAATTTTGCTGTCTTCCTATGTAATGATAGCCATGAAATTGCTGGTTTGGTATGCAAATTGTAATGTGCATTATAAAAATGAAATTAATTATAGCCACTGGGATTGCTTGTCTACACTGCTATAAGTCATTCCTGCACACACACTCAGGACTACTAGACTATCTCATCAAATAACTGCCAGAGAGCTGGGTTGAAGAATTTTCTACGAAAACTATAAAGAAAGAAATAATTTTAGTGACCAAGGAGAAAGATCCGAGATGAGAGATACACGCAGGCTTGGAAAAACCCAGAAGATATTTTCCATTAGAGATACCTGGAGCTTGGCTAGGATAGGCTCGTATATTTTTGACTCACGGTTCCTGCTGCTTGAGTTATAACTTCCAAAAAGAATCTGCTGTAAAGGCCTTGAAATAATTGAGTTCATCAAGCCAAAGAGATGGAAGGTGAAACATACGTGATCTTTGCCCTTAGTCCTCATGGTCTGTCGGTGTGGAGAAGCAGCAGAAGATGGGACAGTGTGGAGTGCTCCAAGAGAGGCTGTGAGCTAAGGGTTAGTGCTTCTCTGGAGAGGCAGCCTGGGAAGAGGCTGGATGAGAATCATGGTAGAGCATTTGGCCTGGAGAAGAGCGTGTGGTCGTGGCTAGGATATGGAAATGGGGGCCTTCCACATGCTGTGAAAACAAGAGCTAAATCATGGCTTGCACTTGTGCATGTGTGTTGCACATGCACATGCGTGTGAGCATGTGTGCTTTAGGGTTTAGAACTAAAGGAATACACAATATAGATAAAATACAGAAGTGTTTCATTTCCACATGGGGTTACTATTACTTGTCCGTCTTCATATAACTTTTAATTCAGTGATCAATGCAAATATACAGCCCCACAGAGGCATAATCACAGAGACGAGGCCGGTAAGTAAAGCCAGACTCAGTGCCCTTTTTACTTTTGAGACAAGAACCTGCTACTTAGCCCAGGCTAGCCTTGATTCAACTTCTCATCTGCCCAATTTTGCCTCCCAAGTGCTGGTGGGGTTAAAGACATGCACCACCACGGCTGGTCCATGTGTGTGGATGCTTTATTTCTTTCTGTTATTTCTTGATAGCGTACAAATAGCTTAGGTCTCGTTAACCAAAAACTTAAAAAGATTTGTGTCGCTTTTCTCCTCCATCTTCTTCCGCATCACCCTACTTCCCCTGTAGCTCTCTTCATGTCATGTGATCTTTCGTCCGGTCCACCCACACCCCTTTGTCTACACCTCGGTCCTTTGGTATCCTCTAAGACTAGTTTTGTTGCTTCTATTCCACACCACAGAACTTGATCCTCACGCTTTAGAGAAATTCCAAATAGCCAATGAACAGATCAAGCACATGCTTAAGATACCAGCGAGTTAGGAAGACAATGATTTTAACCTAAAAAATGAGTAATTTTTTATAGCCACTACATGGTTGTTAAAAAACAAACAAACAAACAAACAAACAAACAAACATCAAAACCCCGCAGGTGTGGCCACACACACTTTTAATCCTAGCACTCAGTAGGCAGAGACAGGAGGATTTCTGTTCGTTCCAGGACAGTCTGGTCTACACAGAAAATTTCAGGGCAGCCAGGGCTACAAGGTGAACCCTTTTTCAAAAACAAGGAAATAAAAAACACAAGAAAAGTCTAGATTGTCTTGCACTTGTTCGATGTGTTGGCATTGTTTTACTTTCTGGAGTTCCATAGAACAGGGCCTAGAGGAGATAGCAGGAGCTTGGCAGCATCCTGGTCCATGAGGGTGACTTGGGCTGTACTGTTTAGCGTGAAGTCTTTGAAGATCAGGGGTGGTGCAACCAACTCTGGGACAAGATTAAAGTGGCGCTCTGTGATTAAAGCTTCACAGGTCTGTAATGCAGACAGCAGCATCTTCATATTCCAAAGTGGTAATGTTATTCAAGGAAGAATAGTCTCAGTTCTCCAAAGTTCCGGCAGGAAGCAGATGGCACATTGCAATGAAATATTTCAGGACAATTCTCTGACAGAACTATGGAAGGAACTGAAAATGAATCCCTTTGGTTTGAGGGGAGCCAGAAGGGCACAAGGCAGGAAACCCTGAGAATCAGAGGGCAATAGAAAAGAACAAGCAGTGGGGAGGAGGCAGGTCCTCTGAGACCCCTTCCTGTGTGGTTCTGTAAGAGAAGGGAATTGTGACCTTGAGCTGGGGGGGATACTCAACTGTGTTAATTCCCTGCAGGAGGATGGGGGCTTTTTTTTGCCTCTGGGTATTTTTCTTTCTTGCTTGCTTTTGTTTTTAATTGAAAACAGATTCTTCTCTTACCATATACCCTGATTATGCTTCCTCTCCCCCAACTTTTCCCAGTCCCTCCCCTGTAACTCCTCCTTCCCATCCTGCTTGGATTTGTTTTGACCTTGTACTTCGGATCCTCCTGCTTCTGTATCCCTAATGCTGGGATTCTGAGCATGTACCCCCATGCTTCAGGTGTGCAGTATCAGGACTGAATCACTCTAGCAACTAAGCTGCATCCCTTGCCCTAGCCCAGGTCTATGCCCTCCATCATCTCTGACTGCTTTGTCATGGATTAGAGCTGAGTAGATTCAGCGCAGACATCATAGACTGGGGACCCCTTCTTTACTGAAAACCATTGTCATCTCTTGCTCTACCCAGAAAAAAATTTTACCACCTCAAAAAGAAAAGCATGGTCTAGAGATGCTCACATTCATCCATAGACAGACAGACTCACACACACACACACATGCACACACATGCACACACATGCACACATACACACATATGCACACAGACATGCACACACACATATATGCATACACACATGCACACACACAAATGTACACAGACACACACATATGTACACAGACACACACATATGCACACACACATATGCACACAGACACACACACA
>NW_021604620.1:6966834-6972628 GCF_004785775.1 Grammomys surdaster | reverse complement strand
CACAGAGAGATAGAGATAGAGACAGAGACAGAGATAAAGAGATAGAGATAGAGATAGGAGGCAGGGATGGAATGTTGACTCAGGTTTAAGAGCACTGGCTGCTCTTGCAGAGGACCTGTGTTTGGGTCCCAGTACCTACCCATTAACTCCCAGCCATTCCTAACTCCAGTTCCAGGGGAAGCAATGTCCTCTCTGACCTTCTCAAGCACCAACTATACATGTAGCATATTTACATATTACAGGCAAAACATTCATGCAGGTAAAATGAATTAAATAAAGCTAGAAACAAAGAAAACCCAAGATGAATGACACCTTGAGAATAAGACCCAAATCCGTCCTGTCCTTCATCTTACATGCACATGTGTACACACATTGGCTCACACATACACAAACATACATACATGTGTATGTGCATGCCTGCATAAACATGTATCCACACACAGACTAACATACACACACACACCACACACACATTCACACACATATGTACATACACACAGACACATATGCATACCACACAGACACACACATGTGCACACATATATGCGCACACATAAGTGCATATGCATACATACACAAACATGTACCCACACACAGACTAACACACACACACAGAGACACACACAGACACACACACACACACACAGACACACACAGACACACACACACACACACACACGCAAATACTGTTAGTCTTCATTTCATTACCAGCTCTTTCCAAAAAAGGAAGTACTATGTTCTTCACCCTTGACTATTTAAAATAGAAGTCATTGTAGTATCTTACTGGATAACAATTGTGTTCAAACACTGAGACCAACACTGTTAGTTACTGCACATGGTTCTTTGTGTTCTTGTATGTTTCTTTCCCTCCCAAAGCATCGACCACACTCCCTGCCTCACTCTCCTCTGGCTGTTGTTTATGAGGAAGGACGTGACTTCAGAATGATGACTTTCATTTTTGGAATCCCTGATACAAGCCAGGTTCCTTACCACAGCGATCTTGCAATGCATGGATTTTCTCTGTTTCTACAAGCTCAGGAAGTGAATGACCTGCTCGGCACAGTCCGTGCGTGAGCTGCGAAGGTGGGATTTAAACATGAAAACATCCCATTACCCACATTGCCATATCAGCAGTGTGCAGAAAGGGCCATTCCACTTCCTCTCTGCATCGACTGAGTCACAAGGAGCTCTATGGTCACCACCTTTAGTTTTAAAAGATTCATTGGCAAGTCTTCTTATCAGAAGGGCTATTGTGAAGGGCACAGGCAAATGTCTGGCTCCCGAGGAAAGCTTAGTCTTGTGTAGCTAAGGATGATCTTAAACTTCTGATCTTCCTGCTTCTACCCACCTGAGTGCTGGGATTCTGGGTGTGTTCCCAGTTTTATGCAGTGTAGGGTGATGGAATACAGGGCTTCATACATGCTAGCCATGCAATATGACACATATCCCTGGTGCAGAATGTTGCTATGTATGGTAAAACTCTCAGACATAGCTTTTTGTGTGGTGCAGCTACCTGACAATGTTTTGGCATGTGGCTCTTGGGAATGGTGAGGACAGCCTCTTGGTGCCATTCTCCTGCTTTGCCTGTGATTAGGAATGTGATTGGTCTCAAATCCTGATTTGAATACTTCACAAAGCTTTTTGGAAATGACGGGAAGTCAGGTGGAGGTAGAAGGTGAAGACTGCTAGATACTCCCAGAACCTTCCTGGAAAGAACACATGCCTTCAGGACTGGTAGCTGATGAAGGTCAGAGGGGACAGTCCACAGACATCAGAGGTCTGGAGCCTCACCCGGTCTCTCTGTGTTTATTTCCACAGCAGTCCCGGGTACCACTGCTCACAGCTGAGACTTGATCTCCTCCAGCTTCACCCATCTGGAGTAGGTGGGTAAGTGGATCAGCTTGACCCAGAAGTGGCTAGTTTATGTCCTTTACTCCCTGGCTGACTAGTTTTTAGTTTTTGTCAACTTGACACAAATCTAGACATATCTGGGAAGAGGAAACTTCACTTAAAGAGTGGCCTCCATCAGATTGGCCTGCAGGCAAGGCTTGTGGGTCATTTTCTTGATTAATTATGGATGTGGGAGGGCCCAGCCAACTGTGGATGGGGCCACTCTGAGCAGGTGGTCCCGGGTGGTATAAGAAAGCAGGATGAGCAAGCCATGAGGACCAAATCAGTAAACAACACCACTCCATGGCTTTTATTTCAGTTTCTACCTTGAGTCTGTGCTCTGCTGTCCCTTCTTGATGGACTATGGCATCAAGACAAAGAAATGCTCTCCTTCCCTAAGCTGTTTTCAGTCATTGTGCTTACCATAGGACTAAGAACATAACTAGGACACTCCCTCTGTCCCCATCTGGAACATCCTTGAAGTAATGATTGACCAGTGTAGGGTTTGGAGTTGAAAAGCCTTGCTTCATTCACCCTACTACAGGCTAGACTTGGATGTATGATTGACTTTCCAAATCTCTGTGAGCTGTCTTGTACATCCTAGGCCCAGTTGCCTAGGGATGGTGCCACCCACAGTGGGCTGGACTCTCCTACATCAATCAGCAATCAGGCTAATCCCCCACAAACATGCCCTCAGGCCAGTCTGATCTAGTTATCTCCTCAATTGTAGCTTTCTTCTCAGATGACCCTTGGTCATATCAAGTTGATACTTAACCCTGACTAGGACATTTATGTGTATAAAGATACCGATCTCAGGCTATTCTTTAATGGAGCCCAACCTGAAACAGGAATCAGTTTCTCCTTCTGCCAAGTGAGTCTCAGGGATTGAACTCAGGTCCTTAGGCTTAGGTTTAGCAGCAAGTGCTTTTACCTACTGAGCCATCTGACTGCTCCCCCACCCCACCTAAAGACTTTGGCATCTCTATTCAACCTCTTAGTATTTACTCAGTATCTTACATTGTCCTAAGCTCAGAGGGAACAGTTGGAAAAGGCAGCCTCTAAAGCTTGGCCCTCCTGGAGCAGGTGATACAGTTCAGGAGACCAAGAAGTCAAAGGTGAGATCAAAGGGTCAGAGAGTTTGGGAAGAAACCAAGGCTCCTCAGGGACGGAATCTTTCAGCCTGCCTGGTAGTGGAAACAGAGAAACTTCCCTAGAACTTCACAATAAAGCCAGGACTTGAAGATCATTGGGAGAGGATGGAGGAAAGATGGGGGTGGGGGACAGAAGGGTAAAGAGATGAAAGGAGACAGAGAAGTGTGTGTGTGTGGAGGGGTGACTTTTGCACTAGGAATAATACCTATGCAAGACTGGGACTCACCAGAGAGCAGCTGGGGATTTCTCCCAAAGCCACAGGAAGTCAAGAACTAGCTGAATGCAGAGGCAGGGGATGGCTAGCCAGATGTACAGATCATTCTGAAAGTCAAGTTTGGGAACTTGGGTTTTACCCTCTGAGCAGCTGACAGCTGTTTATAAGTGCCTAGCCCAAGCAGTGTGCCCATTTTAGAAAGATCCACCTTGCTTTCTCATGGAGAAAAGCTTGGAGGTAGAAAAGTAAGTTAGAAGGTCCTTAGGATAACCAGGCATGTAGTCATGGGGAGAGTGACCTAGTGCCTGGCCAGAATCAGCGGCACAGAGATTTTAGAGATTCTGGTGTTTGGAGATTTTGCAACGATGGCTCGCTTTGAGAGCCATGGCTCTTTAGATGCTTTTGCTTCTGTCTCTTGAGGGCTGGGATTATAGATATCCAACCTGGCTGAGATATAGTGATCTTCAGAAGTTAGATACCCAGGTCTGGATGGTTTGCTGATGGGACAGAGGAAGAGAAAGGATGGGCACTGAAGAACCCAGGAACCCCAAAGCTCTCAGCTAGATGGTGAGACTCTGGGACTCTCAGCTGGATGGTGAGATGTAGTAATTATTTAAAACGGCTTCAGGTCAAGCTGACTGTCTAAGCTGCAGTGGCTCTACCTAGCTCAGCTGCCATGTTACGTGGCAAGAGGCCCCGTGTGTGCTGCAGCTAGAAACGGCCATCCAGAAACTCCAGCCCTGCCACCCATGAGACATCAGTGTGGGAGATGGCTCTGCCAATCTTCTATGCTGTCTTTGCAAGGCTGGGCATTGCCCAGACCATCCCGCCATCCACGCAGGCACAGTAGAAAGATGAGACTCTAATGCTTAATGATTAACAAAAGGCTTATGTATTTGGTAATGATCAGTAACAAGATACCCATACAATCAGAAGTGTAACCTAATACCCAACCTAGATATACCTAGATATATCAACTACTTTTGACTGTAGGAGACATGTGAACATCTGCCTCCATGTTCCTCTCTCCCCCCTCCTCTCTCCCATCCTTAGCTCCTTGTCTTCCTTCTCCTCTTCCTCTCGTTACTCCTCTTCTTCCTCTCCTTACTCCTCCCACCTCAGCTTCTCCTACAGTGAGACCCTGGAGCTCTCAGCTGAATGGTGAGACCACTCACTAGTGTGGAAACTCCCGAGAAGGTTTCACTTCAGAAGAAACACCATGAGGCTTCTGGGTTTCTGGAATAATCCAAAGGGAAATTATATGTATGTTGCCTGATCACTAAGAAAGAATTGATGGAAACCTGAGCTTTCAGCAGATCTTCTAGAACAGTCTGGACTAAGACTTTCCAGGGATGGTGCTGGAGGTGGAGAATACCATATTAACAGTTAGGACATGCTGAATGTTTTCAATTTTCCATTTATCCACTAAGACTTTTCTATTTCTTAAGCCTCCAATAGTCCAATGGTTAATCATGCCAACTTAATTGATTCTGTAGTGAGCTCAGTGCTTACCGCTGGGTGGGTCCATGGAGGCACTTCCGGGAAGGACTCATCACAGGGATAATGCATTCTCATTTAGGGCAGACCTAGCAGTGGAAGATGTAGAGGCCTGGGAGATGAACAGGACTGCCCACCTGTCTTCACGTCTCTATTCTAGTGCCACTGTTCCCTGATATTGGAGTCCAGCTTCACCAGACTTCCATTGTGGACTGGAGTCCAGTGGCTCAAAGAATCCCCCAGGCCTTCAGCCATGATGGGACCCCTGAGGAGGCCAGCTTCCTTGACTGAGAAGCTTCCTGGTTCTCAGCCTTCCTGGCACACAGCCACTATGATGTTCCTTTCCTACATTCCAATCTGTTACGTATTCAGTCTACTGGTTCAGTTCTTCTGGAAGACAAGGCATGACCTAACTCCCTCTTCAGAGGCTCAGCAGGGAAAGGTACTCGTGGAATCTAATGACTTGAACTCAGTTCCTTGGATGCACATGGTAGAAGAAGAGAACTAATTCCTGAAAGTCGTTCTCTAACCTCCATGATTGTGCCTTGGCCTCTGGGTGCTTGGCATGTGCACACACACACACACACACACACACACACACACACACACAATGAACCTTTAAATGCCTCTTATGTTAGAGATAAGGAATGCAGACTGAACAGCTTGCTGAGTTGACACAGTCAGGAAGAGGTGGGGCTTGGGTCTTCTCTTCTTTCATGGCTCTCAACCACCTGTATTTCCAGTGGAGATCAGAAATACCTCTGCTTCCTCTACCTCCTAAATCTCGTGCCATGAGTCACCACCACAGGTTCACTGTTCTTAGAACAATCTCAGTGCAATCTAATTCTTTAAAAGTTATGGAGTGTCAAGAAGGAGACATAGCTCAGTGCCATTTGCTGCCTTTGCAGAAGTCCCAGAGTTCAGTTCCCAGCTCCCTAGTTGAGCACCTTGAAACTACCTATATAAGTGCAGCTCCAGTTCAGATGTACTCCTTTGTCCTCCATGGACACACACACACACACACACACACACACACACACA
>NW_021604620.1:6963021-6966734 GCF_004785775.1 Grammomys surdaster | reverse complement strand
GAATTTAAAAATAAGTATAAAAAAGTATTTGATGTATTGGAGCCACTGATAATTTGTGTTCCTCTTAGGAGCTGTCTGAATTTACATGGAAGACAATTATATTTGTAATTCATTGCAGCCACCACAGTCTGGAACCCTCCAAAACATTTCTTTATGGGAAGACAAGGAGGCTGACCTAGGGATGCCATTTCACAGTCTCCTGTCAGCTTCCCAAGAACACTGCCAGAAGCAAAGTAACTTAAGAAGACAGAGGGAATCAAGTAATTAGCATCTCTCCTTCTCATTTGTTCTTTCTCATCTTAGTGAGTTCCCACACTTGGGGCAGTCATTCTGGTGACAATTTGCAATTTTCAAGTTGTCCTCATTTTCACTAATGTCTTCATCACCAATGGACAAGCCAAGAAACAGGCTCATGGAGATTTCACTAAAGGGCGGGTCTCTGATGCATGAATCAGCTACACACAGAAACTATAACTTTTAACCACTTTGGAGTGATCAGCACATCTCAAAGACTCTTCATGCCATAGGACTTAGGTAGGGTTTTGTTGCTGTGAAAAAGACACTGTGACCATGGCCTCTTATAAAGGACATTTGACTGGTGCTGGCTTGCAGTTCAAAGGCTTATCCATTATCATCATGGTGGGAAGCATGGTGGCATGCTGGCAGATGAAGTGCTGAAAAAGGACCTAAGAGTTCTATTGGGCGTGACTTGAGCATCTGAGACCTCAAAGCCAGCCACCAGTGACCATTTTTCAATAAACTCACACCAACTCCAACAAGGCCAAACCTACTAATAGTGCCACTCCCTCTGGACCTATGGGGGCCATTTCCTTTCAAACCACCCTACCCTGTGTGGAATGTTCTTTCAATTGTTCAGTATCTTAATCTTCTCCATCTAACTTCTCCACATCCCAAATCCTCATGGTAGCCAACAATTATCAAGCATTTATGTATTTATTCATTCACTTAGTTTAGACAAGGATCTCATACACTCCAGGCTGCCCTTGAACTAGTTATATAGCCAAGGATCCTGGGGAGGGAGAGATGGCTACATAGTTAAGAGCAATTTTGCTCTTGCAGAAGACCAGCGTTTGGGTCTCAGCACCAACATAGCCCCTGAAGATTACCTTTAGCACTACTTCCAGGGAATCTGATGCCCTCTTCTAGCCTCTTTGGCTTCCAGCATGCACATGCTTTGTGTGTGTGTGTGTGTGTGTGTGTGTGTGTGTGTGTACTCATACAGGCTCATATACATATATGTAAAAACTAGGAAGCTAACTAACTAACTAACTAACTAACTAACTTCCTGATCCTCCTGCTTTCACCCCTCAAATGCTAGGATTATAGTCAAGTACCACCATACCTGTTTTATTTAGTGCTAGAGATTTATTTTTATTTATTTTGAACCCGGGGCTTTGTGCAGGGTAGGTAACCGTTCTAACATTGAGCTACATTCCTGCTCCCCACACCCAATCAAATGCAAGTTGTTGGGACAAATGCTTTTACTTATCTACTCTCAGAATCAACCAGTTAAAACTGTTACTGTCCCCTCCTCTTGACACAGGAGAAGACTTAGTCCTGGGGAGTTTTCCAGAACAACGAGGTTATACAGCTTGGTAGGAGAAGAGGCAGGCTTTGAACTCAGAGTCAGACTCTCGTGCCCACACTGTACAATCCCGGGCATCGTCATTACTCTGTGGTGCACCCCTCACACCCCACTCTCAGTCTTCTCTCTTTCCTCTCTCTCAAATGTCCTCATGGTCTCAGGACATTGCATTTCTGCACACATGTCTCCACTTGAACACTTCTTCCTGAATACCAGATCCACATGTTAAATTTTATTTATTTTTTGGACAGCTCATGTCTAGCTTGGTGCTGACTAATGAGAAAACAGCAGAGATAGACAGAGGCTGTAGCTCAGATGGTAGATCAGTTGCTTAGCATGCTCAGAGGCCTTGGTGTGATTCCCAGTACTGCTGAAACCCAGTGCAGCAGCAGCAGATACATGTCATGCCAGCGATTAGGAGGCAGCGGGATCAGGCATTTGAAGAAACCCATCCTGATTACAGAGCTAATTTACATACAGGCCTTGGATGCAGGAGACTTGGCCTCAGAATAAAATAAATAAATGAATAATAAAACAAATAAATAAATAAGTAAGAAGGAAAGAAACCACAATAACTCTCTAAACAGAGAAGACAATTATGGCCTCAGTGAAAAAGGGCATGTCTTCAGAGGAGTGCCTCTGAGGAACCAGCTTCCTTTCTAGATACACTTTCTCACATCTAGGACAAAGCAAATCTATCTGAATGACCTCTCCCATTGTCTTAAGGGTTTAATTTTGTTTTCTTCACATAGTCAACTCTCCAGGGTAGCAAACACGGGATAATAAGTTTGTTGCAACACTTCTGTGTTACTAGCAAGTACAGACTTAGGGAAGTGAGGACCCCAAAATGTGTAGGACAGATATATAACATACACCCATAGGACTGCAATGTTTTAAGTGTCACGTGCTAAACACTGATGACAGATCTGTAGGTTTGAACCCGAAGCACGAGCCCAACGGCTGAGTAGCTCCAGTCCTCCAGAGGAATGCAGAAGCCTGGCCTACCAGCTTTCATCATTTCCTGTGGGAAAAGCACTGTCTGGTCTGAAAGGAAGCTTTGGAAACTATGCCTTTGGTGATGCTGGACCTGAGCACCTCATTAGAATGAGGAAGCCATTCCTCATTTGCAAATGGACAGGTGCTGAAAACATCTACAGGGGCATAGGAGGTGATACAGCCCCTAAAGCACTTGTTGCTCAGCCTAATGGCTGAAGGCTAGACTTGACTCCCACAGTCTCCTGATTGTCACATGAGCACAGTGGAACACACTCGCAAGCACGCATGCACATACATGCGCACTTAAAACTAAAATAAATAAATAAATAAATAAATAAATAAATAAATAAATAAGAAAAGAAACTCTAGCACTCCCAAAGTGCTTCAAGTACTAAAAAGGTGTTTTGAGTGTTAAAGGCAGCAGAAAATGGAGCAGAAATAAGAGTGCAGGTGTGCCCACAAGGGTTGGTCCCCAACCCAACAGTTCCAGCCACGTGTCCTTGGTTCTGTAAACACATGGGTCCTACTGTCAAGATTCAGGATCCCCCTCTCCCCCCGGGTTTGGGGATATTTGCATATTTTATATCCAGGGATGAGGAGGTACTTTGTTTAAAGACTTAAAATGCAATCTTTGTTGTTGTTTGTTTTCTCCTTTGTGATACTGCAGCTGGAACGTTGGGTCTCACACATTCTAGAAAACCTCTGCCTGTGATTGAGCTACCCCCTCCCCATTCTTTGCAGAGTGTCATGGGGAAAGGTCCCCAAGACCTGCATCTCATGTTGTGTTTGAAGCCAAGAGTGTCACAGAGAAAAGGTCCCCAGGATCTAATTCTCACTGTAGCTACAAAGAAAAATCCTCAGCCTTCACATTCTCCACCCTAGCTACCCTTCCTGTTACTTAGGAAGCTGCAGAGATCAAGGAGGGTCAGGTCAGGCAGGAGCCATCTCCTTAGCACTCAGACCACAGAACTGCAGAGGAAGAAGAAAGGAAGAGAGAAGGAATTCTAAGATGAGGACAGAGAGAGAGAGAGAGAGAGAAAGAGAGAGAGAGAGAGAGAGAGAGACAGAGAGAGAGACAGAGAGAGAGACAGAGAGAGAGAGACAGAGAGAG
>NW_021604620.1:6948975-6963011 GCF_004785775.1 Grammomys surdaster | reverse complement strand
AGAGAGAGTGAGAGAGAGAGAGAGAGCGCATCATGGAGATTCTCATAACTATGCAGGAAGTGTGGAGACCAAAGAAAGCTGACTGGTATCTTCTTCAATTGCTCTCCATCATTCAAAATTATTTATTTTTTATTTTCTTACACAGGGTGTGTATGTGTGTAGGTCAGAGAACAACCAATGGGAATCTGTTCTCTCCTTCCATCCTCTAGATCCCAGAGCGAAAACTCAGCTCTTCAGTCTTGGTGACAGGTTTCTTTACCTACTAAGTCATCTGTTTCAGTGTTCCATTGCTGTGAAGAGACACCGTGACCAAGGCAATTCTGATAAAGGAAAGCATTTAACTAGAGGCTTGCTCAGTTTCCAATATCATCATAACTGGAAGCATTGTAGCAGGGAGCATGAAGGCAGGCAGGCTTTGTACTGGAGAAGTTGCTAAGAACACATCTGGATCCGTAGGCCAAGAGGGAGGGAGATGATAGATAGATAGATAGATAGATAGATAGATAGATAGATAGATAGAGTGACTGAGCCTGGCATGGGCTTTGAAATCTCAAAGCCTACCCCCAGAGACATACTTCCCCCAACAAGACTCACCTACTCAAACAAGGCCACACCTCCTGATCCTTCTCAAATAGTGGCACTCCCTGATAACTCAGCATGCAAATATCTGCACCTATAAGGCCCAGTCTTTTGCTTGTTTTTGTTTTTTTCAAGTCAGGGGTTCCTCCATGTAGTCCTGGATGTCCTAGAACTCACTCTGCAGACCAAGCTGGCTTTGAACTCACAGAGATCTGCCAGTGTCTGCTTCCCAAGTGCTGGGATTAAAGGCCCGTGCCACCAGTGCCTGGCCAGAGAAACCATTCTTATTCAAACCACCATATCATCCTTCTTTCCTTTATTCTTTGAGAAAAATGTTTTTCTTTAAACCTGGAGCCTCCCATGTTGGCTAGGCTGGCTGGCCAGCGAGCCTCTGGGGCCTCCTGTCTCTTCCTGCTTAGCACTGAGGTTGCAGGCAGGTCTCAGCTTTTGTGTGGGTACCAGGTTGGGATTCTCAACTTTCCACGTGTGGACAGCGAGCTCTTCTGAGACACTTCTCCAACCTGTTTCATTTTCTTGCGCCTAGCCTGGCCTGGAGCTCACTGTGAAGCTCAGTCTGACTTTGAACTCTCAGCAAAGTGTGTGTTTGACGCCCAGTTCCAAATCCTACCTGCTGCAACCCCTCTCTCTCAGCATGCCCTAGAGATTTAAAACCTTTGTTTTATTTTCTCAAGCACCAACAGTAGTTTAAATACCCTGAGCAGCCCATCAAATTTAAAATCCAGATATACCATGCTTTCCTTAGAGAGCTGAGAGGAAGAAACATAATTAAAGGCTTTTATCAATTCTTATATCCTCTTGTCCTGGTTTGACTGAATGCTCCCGGGGGACACAAAAGACAGAAACAAGTAATTGTTTTTTTCTGATAGAGAACCACTTGGGGAAAGCCTTCTGTTGATCCGTAGAAGCAACCTGGCGCTATTCAGGGCCATCTCGAATGTAGAAAGAGCAACTGGAGGGACTAGTTACACTGTGTACCGGCTTGTTTCTTTCTGCTTTTCCTCTGCTCCTAGTCCCTGAACTCCGCCTCTGTGTCTGGGCTTCCTCTTTCTGATGAGGTGCCTGAGTCCCCACGAACTGAAGGCATAGTTTTCAAAGCTGCCCTTGAGACAGGGCGGTGGCCGATCCACAGGAAATGAAGAAAACGGATAGGTCAGGCCTCTGCATTCCAGGCCCAGGCCTGAGGCAGGACACTTGCTTTGGAGGACAAGAGCCACTTTGTAAAGAACAACCCACGTTCCTGCAGGCTAGAAGGCTATGTGCCTAAGCCCAATCAAGCCTCGAAAACTTCGGTTTTTCATAAACAGGCTGCAGCTGCGGAGACAGCGCCGCTCAGACCCGTGATGACTTCATGTGGGAGGCACGCCTGTGCACCCAGATGTGCCATCCACTCAGCCACAGCTTCCCCTCTGATTAGATATCAGCTGACCGTTTCTCAGGCATGCCTTCCAGAGGCTTGACTACCTGAAGTTTTCCTCCTCTGACCCCGAGGTCATTGCCCCTCCCACCTCCACCCTAAAGTCACGTGCTCTATTTTTCCTTCCTTATTTGACCATTCATAATTTCATATACTTACACAGCGCACGTTGATCTTAACCCTCCCGGTTATCCTTTCCTATCTCTTTCCCCCGCCCACAGAACTCTTTTTTCTTCCCCCTCTCTGCGCGCCATTGCGTTGAATTAGGGGTGCCTGTGTGAGTGTGGGTGAGGGTTATTTCTTAGACCACTGAGCAATATGACACCCCCCACCCCCCAACCACTGACTGCCTGTGGCTGCTCAGACCAAACTCTCTTTTCCCAGGGAACTCAGATTTCTAATTCCTTCTCATACAATGAATATTTTTTGCTGTGCGCTTTGTATGTAAAGACTGATAGGCCAAGAAGTCTCAGTTTTGTTTGTTTGTTTGCTTTGGATGTAGAGTCTCAAGTAGCAAAGGCTAGCTTCAAATTTGTTATGTACCTGAGGTTGACCTCGAACTTCTGACTCTCCTGCCTCCCCTCCCCCTCATGGTTACAATCACAAACGGCCACGCCCAGTTTTTGTAGTAATCGAGGAAATCAAATCCAGACTTTGTGCATGATAGGTCAGCTCTCCACCAACTGAGTTACACCCCCGCAGTCTGAGATACGGTTTGACTTTTTGTTTATGACTGCTTACCTAGTTACTTTTTATAAAGGAAAAAAAATAACTTGCTGGCCTAAATATTATTATTTTTTGACCAGGTCTCATGCTGAAGTTTGTCTTGAGCTCAATATAAATGGTCTTGAACTGATTCTCCTACCTCTATAGTCAGAATACTGAGATTAGAGGAGTGTACCATACCTAGTTTTATGCAGTGTTGGAGATTGAACCACAGGGCTTCACGATCTCTGAAGGCAAGCACAGTCAGTATTAACTGAGACATCCTCAGGCCACAACTACTGTCATCTCTTCAATGTAAGAATAATAGCAGGTCACGGTGGCTCAGGCCTGCTCAGGCCACTCTACTCTGAAGGATGAGGCAGGAAGATGGTTGGGAATTTGAGGGTGGGTTCTGTGACGCGACCCTTTAACAAAACAAATCAGCAGAGTGCTCTAATGACAAGCAACAATGAAACATTCTGTGACAACCACAATCCAAATCTGACCAGCACACAACTGCTCCAGCGCTGGTGGGAGGAAGAGGGAGAGGGGGAAGAAAAGCTGCTCTGAGAATGACAAGCCTCATCACATTCTGAGACCGTGTCTGAAGCAAAACAGGAAAAACAAAGTATTCTTTCCAGGGTCACAGGCTCAGCTGTTTCTGAGGTGTTTTGAGACAGATGGCAGAGGTCACTTCCATGGGCCTGTCAGTTGTCAGCCAGGGAGACAAGGCTGAGTCCCATCTAGACAGTTGTCTGCTAGGGGTGGAGAGTCTCTGTACCGGCAGACTCGGCTTTTCCTCAGCAGGCTAAGTAAGATTAAAATTCGGTTCACTTTCATTGTTTTCCACAAGCAACTTGACTCTTTAGGTTTGAAATTTTTGTGTGATTTTGAGTCTCCACTAAAGGATAACATACATTCATGTACATATTCATATGTTGTGGATAGCCCCAGCCTTGTATTTTGATGCTAGTTCCACTATCCTGGGAGGGGCTGCAGAGGAGGAGTGAATCTCTACACAGATGACATCTTGTGAACCTTCTGTCCAATTAAATTTGTAAAATAAAGGCTAGAGCCAGTGTCTGGGCAGTATAAGGGAACATGGAGAAAAAGGCTTAGGGGAGGAGAAAGGAAGAGGAAGTTGACGGAAGAGGAAGGAGAAGGAGGGGAAAGTCGATGGAGGAGCAGGAGGTGGAAGGACAATGGAGGAGAAGCATGTGGCCTGGAAAAACTGCAAGTTATAAGGGATCTCATAGCTGAGGAATAGAGTAGTGTACTGATAAATCTGCCCAATCTAGGCGTGCAGTTTATATCCACAATTGTTGAGTTGTGTTTTCCTTGACTTACCTTATTTGGGCCGGAGATTTACCACAACAAAGTGGCGCCCCATATTGGGCGCCACTTTGTTGTGGTAATTATTTAAAACTGGCCTCTGGTCAAGCCAACTATCTAAGCTGCAGCAACTCTGCCTAGCCCAGCCACCATGTTTCTCGGTTCACACTGTAGCTAGAACCGGCCCACCAGAAACACCAGCCCTGACACCCACTAGATGCCAGCATGAGAGATGGCTCTGCCAATCTTCCACGCTGTCTCCGCAAGGCAGGGCATTGGCCAGACCATTCCACCATCCATGTGGCCCAGTAAGAGAATGAGACTCTAATTCTTATAGATTAATCAAAGGCTTTATATGTTTGATAATGATTAATAACAAGATGCCCAAACAAAGAGAGTTGTATCCCAGTTAGCTAACCTAATTCTAAGTTTATAAGTTGTTCCCCATGAGTGCTCTCCATACCTGTGTGGTTCTCTATCCTCCTACATCTCTGCCCTCTCTAGCTCCTCCTCTTCCTTTTTTCTCTTCCTCTCCCAACTCCTCCTCTTCCTCTCCTTACTCCTTCCACCTTAGCTCCTCCTACATTGATATGCATATATTTGCACACACACACACATATGTATATATATATATATATATATAAGTATGTATATATATATATATATATATATATATATATATATACTTTGTTATGTCTTTGTGGCCCAGACTAACCTTGAACTTGGTATGTAGCTGAGGCTGCCCCTGAATTCCCTCCTCCAGCTTCAAAATGGTGGCACTATGGGTACTCGGTGCCATGTTAAGTTTTGTTTCTGTGTTTTTGAAACAGGGTCTTACCATGTAGCTGCCCAGAACTTGCCACTTATTTGCCTCAGCCTATGTGTGCTGGGATAATAGCCACACACCATCATGGCCACCTCATACACGAGTCTTAAGGGTACATCTTGAGATTTGTATGTAGATAGACAAGTTATACAAAGCTTGGATACTTCTTGGACCCACTGGCTTCCCTTAGGTTTCTTTACAGCCCAATGGTTAAGCTTCAGAGAGTTCATCATCGGTCTGTTTAACCTGTTAACTCACTCTGTGTGTACTCTGAATTCTAATTTTTAAAATTCAACATAGCACCTATAACATCCATTTAGGCAGCAGTGCTGGGGTGTCAAACATAATCCACCAAGGGCAGAAATACAGATGTACAAAAATAGTCCCAATCCTCTGACATGGTAGAGTCAGGTTGTTAGGATCATCATTTTTTATTATTAGGAGCAGGTGAGCTATTAAAAAGGTACAGAGAGACAAACAACACCTCTACAATCAGTATCTCATTCTATCACTACAGAATCACATGAATGTCCCAAGAATGGGGTAGAGAGATAGTTCAAGGATTAAGAGCACACACTGCTCTTTCAAAGGACCCAGGCTTGGTACTTAGCACCCATATCAGGCAGCTCACAACTGCCTGAAACTCCAGCTCCAGGTGATCTAATGCCTTCTTCTGGCCACTATGGGCACCTGCATTCATGTGCACACATCTTCTTACATGCATGTAATTGAAAAATGAAAATAAGTCTGGAGAAAGAGAGAATGTCACAATGAAGCCTTGCAAGATAAATCTTGGTGCTGTCAAGATTGTTCTGGGGAGGGGTGGGTAAAAGTGCTTGTTGCCATGCCTAACGACCTGGGTTCAATCCCAGAACCCACAAGGTGGAAGGGGGGAACCACCAGACTCCTATAAGTTGTCCTTCACATGCTCTCCCTGGCACACCTGCTCCCCTACCTTACATAATAAATAAATGAATGGATAAATGGTATTTTTTAAAAAAGATAAACCTTGTAGTGTGTATCAATTTTTGTCACTATGAAGAACACCAGAATTGGCATCTAAGAATTGGTTCTAATGACTTGTGACTGTTATATACATTAGTTATTAAATCCCCATAAAAAGATGTGAAGCACCTACAAAGATTCATGCTTGATTATATTCTCAGTGAATCAGGCAACCTATATTCACAATTGCTATGGAGAGAAATTTGAGGAGGAAAGAAAATGAAGCACAAAGGTGATATGAGATTATCATATTTGAGTTGACAGCAAGGACACTTGGATCCCTCGGGAGAAGGGAAGTGGGGAGCTAAGGACACTGGAAAGGGTTAGAATGTCAGGTAAGGGCTCAATTCCATTACACCAGTGTCAGAAGAGTCTCCCACGGACCCTGTGGGATGTGAGGGGCAAAAGGACTTCTCAAAGGTCACCCAAAGACAGAAGAGAGCATGCACCAAGTTTCCATGTATTTTTTTTAACCTGACTCTGAATGATGTATCCCAATTCCATCACCAAGGCTGTAGTATCATTTAATGTTAATGAATTTAACTCAGCAAAACAGGAATTCAGAAAGTAGGTTACAAAATGATTGTCTCAGGATTTTATTGCTTTGATGAAATACCATGACCAAAGCAATGTAGGTAGGAAAGGGTTTATTTAGCTTACATTTCCGTAGGACTTTCCATTATCAAAAGAAGTCAAGACAGGAACACAAACAGGACAAGAGCCTGGAGGCAGGAGCTACCACAGAAGCCACAAAGGAGTGCTGCTCATTGGCTTGCTCCTTATGGCTTTTTCAGCCTGCTTTCTAATAGAGCCCAGGACCACCAGCTCAGTGATGGCCCCACCCATAATGAGTTGGGCCTTCCAAGATCAATCATGAATTAAGAAAATGTTCTACAGTCTTGCCTACAGCCCAATCTTTAGGAGGTATTGTGGTTTTCTCCTCTCAGATGACTATAGCCTATATCAAGTTGACATAAAATTAGCCAGCATAGTAGTGAAATTATGCTGAACAAGTTCTGAAACTTCACCACTGTGCTAATGTTGAGGGGGTATACACTTTTACATGCAGTCACACAGATGAAGATGTTTCTGATGTGTATTAAGTTATAAACTTCCCAGTGACAAATCGGTCCTGGTCTCATCTCTATGGCTGTGAGCTTTCTGAACCAAAGCAGCTTAGGGAAATAAAGGGTTTATTTCACCTTACACTTCCAGGTTGCAAGCCATCATTGTGAAAAGTCAAGGCACGAACTCAAGGCTGGCCTGTTTGCTATTCCATGAAGTATTACCATGCAAAGTTACCCAGGGAACTCACTCACAACCAGTGAAGTGTGGTAGGATGCTGGAAGAATGATACTCTTTGGCTTGCTCACTCACAGGCTTATCCTTAGCTAGCTTTTCATATCTCCCAGGACTTCCTGCCTAGGGATAGTGCTACCCACAGTGAGCTAGGCCTTCCAGTATCGATGAGCAATCAAGACAACCCTCCACAGACATGCCACAGGCCAATGTGTTCTAGACAATTCCTCAATCTAGGCTTTCTTCTCAGATGACCCTCAGCTGTGCCAAGTTAACAGTTAAACAGTATCAAGTTGGAGTAACATATGGTGGCTATGATGCTGAGAGACTTGGTATGCTGGGGATCCAGGAATGGTCACAGAGTTCATCTTTACCTAATGCTAAGAGTGCAGTGCTATAGTCCACAGATCAGAAACATGGCTCTATTGATGCTCTGGATTCATCACTTAACCAAGATGAATGATTGGGCTAGGATTTACGCATGTTCCTGTGTGTTCAAGAGTACTTTATGTATACAAGCATGCATGCATATGTGTGTATTTATGTGTGAGCACCAGGTGCATGGGGATGGTCCATTCTGTTTCTTGGTTTTGTTGGTTTATTTGGGTTTTATTTTGTTTGAGACAGGATTTTTGCACTGTTCTAGAACTCACCCTACAGGCTAGACTGCCATTTTAGCAAATATCATGGATGTCTTGGGTCTACCTCTCTAGAGCTTTCATTGTGAATGGGTTTTGGGGAGAAGGAGTAAGTTGAACTAAGGCCATCATGACTTAACAAACAAAACAAAAACAAAAACAAAACAAAAAGACAACAACCCCTCCACACACAACCTTTTTTAAAAAAGAGTTAGAATGAAATTTTGAGGGGAAGAAAAACAGAAATGAGGAAGGCCTGGATTTTAATAAAATTCCTTCTCTTCATCTAGTTATTTTAGGTCTAGCTGTAATTTGACTTTTAGTTTTTGGAAAATACCTTAATACACACACACACACACACACACACACACACACTTAAAAGACTACGTAACTTCCTGGCTGCTACCCTCCCCACACAAGTTTTTCTCTTTTTCTGATTCTTCTCTCTTTTTCTCCACCCTCCTTGCTTTGTTTCTTTTCATTTCTTCTTTTGAGACAACATCTTATGTAGCCCAGGCTGACTTCAAACTCAGTAACCAGTTGAGATGGAACCTCAGACTTCTTCCCTGCCAGGCAAGCACTCTTCTGGCTGTGTTTCACCTTCAGCTCCTGACTGCTTTGACTTCAATTTACTTTTCTTCAGAGTTGGGTCTCCAACAGGTCTGCCCAGTACACGAGTTATCTTGGGGCTATATCTTCAGCCCTACTACCTGGACTCTAGCCTCTCTCTTTATTTTTGCTAAGGGAATTAGTTGGCTCTAGCTATTGGTCTGCCAGGAGTCTTAGCCTATGTAAACTTTTGTGAAAGGCATTTCATTTATCTTCCCTCCTGAGACCTCTGACAAACCTGTCTCCCTTGGAGGCCATTTTCCCTGATTAACTTCCACCTACACTGTACTTATATCATGTATGAGCTAAGCTTCTCTGAGATCCTTTGGTTCCTTATGGTCTGTTATGTAAACATAATACAGATATGATTTATACAACTTGTATTATTTTATTTTGTATTTATGTACTTTGTGTTTGTGTGTTTGTCCATGCACGCACATGTGTGTAAGCTTTGTCATGGTGCATGTATGAAGATCAGAGGACAATTTGCAGGAGTCAGTTCTCTCCCTCCACCATGTAGGTCCTGGGGATCAAACTTAGGTCATCAGGCTTGCCAGCAAGCCCCTTTGTACTTGAAGCCATCTCACTGGCCCACAGACTGTATTATTTATCTAGTGTACTGTGTTAGATTCGGAAGGAACCATTATGACTGTTAATGGCATACACCCATCTTCAGGCAATTTTGAAAGCCTGATTCACTATAGTCTTTTGTGTAAGAGAATTAAAGAAATCCTTGTTATCCATGCAATAAGCTCAACTGTCTGTCTGGTTAGGCTTAAAGCTGAGTTAATCCATGTGAGAAAGAAAACTTCTCTATAAATAATGACAAACTAAACAAGCCTGACACATTGTGCGAATGCAAGGTTGGCCTAGACAGTGCTGGCCTCCAGCTGAGTCCACTTCTTTCTAACTAATCATTTTTAAATTGACTTCTGTTTTGTTTTTCTAGACGGGTACTTTTCGAAGCCTTGGTTGTCCTAGAACTAGCTCTATAGACCAGGCCAACTGACTGTGTGCACACGAATGCACTCACATTGTGTGCCACAGTGTAAGTATGGAGGTGAGAACACAGCCCTTGGGAGTTGGTTTTTCCTTTCTATGTTGTTGAGGCAGGCTCTCTTGACATGTCTGCCATTCTTCATTGCTAAAGGAGAGTTGCCCTCAAGCTTCTTGGTCCTTTCCTGTCACACTATGGGAGTCCTAGCCAGCCTGGAACTTGCTGTATAGACCAGGCTAGCCATGAACCACAGAACTCCTCCTGCTCTGCCTCCAAGTGCACCACCGCATTCTATTTGTTTCTCTTTTTTTTAAAGCATGGCTACAAGTAGCCTAGGCTGGCTCAAACTCTTTATGGAGTTGAAGCCGGCCCTGAAATCCTTAATTCTCCTGCCCCAACCTTCCAAATGCTGACATTAGAGACATCAGTCACCATGCCTGGCTTCAAGTCTCATTTTAGATGAACACTTGGACAGGTATTCACTACTGCCCCTTCTGATTGAAGACTTGAATTTGTTTCTTCCAAATATTGGGTTAGCACTGTCTCAAGCATTTTATCTGTAACTAAAGTGTTCACATGAGTATAAACTCATAGTGATATAAGAAAGGACCAGGAAGACCAAGGTTCTATGTACACTGTACTGAACAACCCACATTAATTAATAGTCCACATTAATTAACATGTATATGTTCATGTGTATGCTGGTGCATGTGTGTACGGGTACATCCATGTATGAAGCTATATGTGTGCATGTGTGCACATGTGAAAGTCAGAGGACAACCTTGCACGTTGTCTCTAAGGTGCTGTCTTCCTTGCTTTCTTGAGGTAAAGTCTCTCCTAGGCCTGGAGCTCACCCTTATCTAGGAAGAAGAAACCTCAGTTGAAAGAAATGTCTCCACCAGATTGGCTTGAGTGTAAATCTTTGGGATATTTTCTTGATTAGTGATTAACGAGAGAGAACTGAGCTGGTGGCCCGGGGATATAATCAGGGTAAACAGGCTATGGAAAGAAAACCAATACACAGCACTCCTCCATGGTCTCTGCTTCAGTTTCTGCCAGGAGTTCCTGCCTATAAGCTGCCATATGCAGCCATCCCTACCTCCCCAAGTTGCTTTGGGTCAGTGTTATATCACAACAATCAAAGGCAAACTAGAGCAGCCAGGGAGCCTCAGGGATCCTTCCCTCCCTGTCTCTCTAGTGCTTCCATGATAAGTGAGCACCTGCCATGTCCAGTCCTTTCATTTGTGGGCCGGAAGGACCACATTCAGGTTCTAATGCTTGTAAAGCAAGTACTTTATCAACTGAGCTATTCTTCAGTCAAGTTATCCAGTTATTGCTTTATAATTTGTATTTCCCATTTGCATTTAACATGGTGTACATATTATACACAGAGTTTTAACTGTCAACTTGACCTAACCTAGAATTGCCTAGGACAAACAAGGAATGAGCTTGATCAGCTTGTCCTTGTGAGCATGTCTGTGATGGATCAGATTGGTTTTATTGATAGATGTGGGAAAAGCCACCCCACTATGGACACCACTGTTCCCTGGGTTTGAGTCTTTGACTGTGTAAGAGCAGAGAGATGGGTCTGTAAGTTGGCTCAGTTGTTAAAGGCGCTTGTCACTAGGCCTGGACCTGAGTTTGGGGCCCTGGTGGAAAGAGAGAATTGATCTATATAAGTGATTCTCTGGCCTCTACACGCATGTACTGCATGTGTGTGCTCACAGACACACACAGAAAATAAACAAATCCGTTAAGAAGCGATGTGGAGCAAGTGAACTGGGTAGCAACCGTGCATTCTCTCGTTTCTCTCAGAAGACCGTGGTCATGAAGAGCTGCTTCAGGTTGCTGTCTTGACTTCCCCACAGTGGCAGACTGGAACCTGGAACTGTGGCTGAGCAAACCCTTTCTCCATGAAGTTGTTTTTCGCCAGGGCATTTTTATCCCAGCAACAGAAAGGTCACTACTGGGGGGTGCAGTGTGACGGCTCACTTCTCATACCGAGAAACGCTGAGGTGCGATGACAGAGTCATGCTCCTCTTCCTCTGCATTCGCTTTTTGGGAATCCTCTGGAGTACCTCTCAGTCTTCACAAACAGGAGAGCAGCAGCAGCAGCAGCAGCAGCAGCAGCAGCAGCAGCAGCACGAAACAAATGTGAGCTTAAAAGAGAGAAGCAGGATGTGGTGGTCCTGCAACCTCAGCCTTGGGAGGAAGAGGCAAGAGAATCAGGATGCAAGAGTAGGTAAGTCCAGAACACTCTGGGTGATGTGAGATGCTGGAGAGGGAGAGTCGGAAAGGAGGGAGGAAATGGAGGGAGGGAAGGAGGGGAAGGAAGGAGGGAGGGAGACAGAAAGGGAAAGCAGGAAGGAAAAAGAAAAGGGAAGCCACCAGCTCCAGGTTAGCCTGGGCTACAGAGTGATCTCCATCTCAGGCAGAAGGAAAAAAGTGCAAGAAAAACAGTTAAGCAAAGTAAACTCATCCATACGAGAGTTGGCTTCATCTGCACATCACCTACTTTTAGAGTTTGTTTTGTGTCCTGGACCAATCATTCCACTAATCTTCCCTTATCTTTGCTTTTAGCTCTTTTTAAAATTATCATCATCATTATTAGTTTTTAATAATAATAATAATAGTTATTATTTGATACAGTTTCACTACATAGCCTTGGCTATCCTGAAACTTACTATGTAGATCTGTAGATCAGAATGGCCTCAAACTCACAGAGATCTACCCACCTAAGCAAACTTTACCTAACATGTTTCAGGCTATCCTGGAACTTATCATTGTATAACTCAGGCTATCCTCAAACTCACAGCAATTCTCGTATCTTAACCTCTCTGGTTCTGGGATGGCAAGCAGGCACTGCCATGGCCTGATTTCTTCTTTCTCCTTTCTCTGTAATAACTCTGCTGATGTAGGGGTTTCTCAACCTTCAACATCACATCAGATAACAGAACAATCAGGTGCCCTCGTATAAAGGTAAAATGATGTTTTTCTTCCCCAGTGACAGCACCACATGGCCTCCCCGATCACTGGATACTGCCTTGCTGAGCTTTCTCACCCTCCATCTGACCTTTGGATCTTCTTGTGTGGTTTATGGATCTTTTTGGCTAATACTTTCTCTGGAGAATAAATGTGTGTAACATCTATATACACTAGGGTGTATGTGGTGGGTGGAGAATGTAACACCCACACACACTGCCTGCGAGGTGTAGGCCTGTGAAGTGTATCTTATTCTCAAATCCACCCAGGTTTGGTAACAGCATAGTTACCTGATTGCTCATAAAGCCCTGATACAAGAGCAGGGGAAACCCACAGCCATCAGTCTCTGAGGCTTTTGTGGTTTGAGCTGAGTTGAGCTCAGTGTCTCCTTTGAGTCTCTTAAGAAACATCTTATAAACTTTTAAATTATGCTCCAGGGAGCCCGACACAGGCTGAGGCTGTTAGAGAGCTACTTAGATTTGCAAAGCCTGAGGGGCACAGAGGATGAAGCCCCTCCTGATAACCAGTACTGGCTAAAGCCAAGAACAGAAGTTGAGTCCTTTGGCTACTGGTCAGAAAACAGGCTCTAAGTTCTATCTCTGGCCTTGGAGATGGGATTTTCTAAAGTGTAGAAAAGATTTTAAGATTCCTAATGGGATAAAAACTTTAAGGTAAAGAACCAGACACACCACTGTTCCTGCTTAAAGACTGATACAGATGGGCCTGTCAATCACCTGCTCAGGAAGATATCTCTCAGGAACTTTTCTGTCGGCGAGACTTTAAGAGATAATACATTGCCAGCCTAAGATAATGTAGGTTTGCTCAATGGTCTCCTGGGCTTACTGGCTACTCTCCCCCTTGAGTGGGCTCCTCCCTGCCTGCTAGCCACTCTCATCCCTTCACTCTGATCCACCTTATTCTAGATAAAGCCTATCTTCTGCATTAATCTCCATGTCGCCTTCGAATTCTTCCTGTGAAGATCAAGAGGTAGAGGGGGATGGAGTGGGAGGTGTATTTAAGACAGCACAGAGAAGGAGAAAGAACCTTTTCCTTCTGGAACATTCAGAGAGTATGGAAGTCAGTAGCAGAGAGGGTGTCTTCTCTGCTTCTCTGAACTAGCAGACATTCGTCACAGCATCTAGCTTCTGAGTCTTCATTTGGTAAGTCAAACATTTGGGATTTTGTTTTTTTTTTTTAAACACCCCACCCCACCCTTTCTCTGCCCTCATGGCTCTGCTCCTGTCTGTCTGTCTGTCTACATGTCCACTTGTCTGCCTCTACCCCTTCTCTCATCCTCACTCCTCTCCCTTCCCCCAGTAAGCCTCTTTCATGCCAGGTCTGTTGCATGGCGTAATTACTCAGGGCCACAACTTGGCATGGGCCTGCCACGGTACCCCCTTACCACGTTATATTTTATAACAGTGAAGCCTCAGGAAGGCTGGTTCATCTTAAGTCGTGCTAAAGAGATTGGAGGAGTAACTATCACTTAATGAGGTAGTTTATTTTTACTTCCTGGAAAGCCTTCCCTCTGAGCAGTGATTTGCAAAATTGCTGTTATGCAGTTAAATTAAGACTGTCTTCTTCTTCTTCTTCTTCTTCTTCTTCTTCTTCTTCTTCTTCTTCTTCTTC
>NW_021604620.1:6938219-6948875 GCF_004785775.1 Grammomys surdaster | reverse complement strand
TCCTCCTCCCCCTTCTATTTGTCCTCCTCCTTTTCCTCTTCCTCCTCTTCTTCCTCCTCCTTCTCCCTTCTCTTCTTATTCCTCACCCTCCTCCTCCTGCTCTTTCTCCTCCCCTTCCTTCTTCTTCCTTCTTCTTCTTCTTCAGTAGGACCCAGAACAAAATGTTTCCCTCTTTCTTTTTTTCAATACAGGGAATTTCTTGGACATTCTGGGCTTTCTCACACTTCTCTGAAGTTACCCCTTCCCTGCCCCCCCCCCCCCCCCCCCGGGGGTGGGGCTGCGGACAGATGGCATGGTTTTCTCCTTCTCTTCTCCATCTTCCTCCTTAAAGTAGCTGCCAAGGTTTGCAACTTCCATGTCCTGGGGTTTTTTTTTTCTTTTAAATCCTAATAAAATTGTCCTTGAGCCCATTCTTAACTTTTGTTATAAACAAGACTAAGAACCCCAAGAGAGGATCCCAATTTCCCCTGGTAACACCGGCTGCATCTTGGAGTAGAGATAAGCTTGGTCTCGTTGCTATGGCAACAAAATAAGCAGAACAATACTGTGGTGGTAGCTATGTCTGTGGTCATGGTAATGGAGCTGTTAACACTCCTTAAGAGAAGATGGAGAAGAAGGTCTAGGACCTTCATATGAAATTCCAGCCACTGCTCCTTCCTGGCTACATCCTCGAGGCAAGTCATCTTGGTCAGTGCTTGAGTACATGGAAACTGAAAGTATTCTGACAGGCTGAGTGTGAAGTTGTTATCTATGATGGGGTAGCACCTACACTGTAAGTAGTACTCCTTATCAGCACAACCCTAAGAGCCCAGTGAACTCATCTTTTGCTTCTCAGGCTGGAATTGAGTGGCATCTTTACTTTGGTCTTATCCCTTCATGCCTCATCTTGGGTGGATAGACACGTGTTCACATTGCCCGAGGAAAAGTCACACCAGACTCTGTCACACCACACACAGCCCTGACCTTCTCATCCCCAGACAGAGCAAAGAGTAACAAGTAACATATACAAAGCGGGAAATGGAGTTCCGTATTCTCTGGAGTTACCTAAAAGACTCCCTCCCACAAACTGGCCTTTAAATTCGACCTTTATACGGCCTTAAAATGGAAACTAGTCCATGCTTGTGAAATTGGAGGTTCACTCGTATTTAAAATAGGCAATGGATGCTGAAGATGAGGGAAAGAAACCACTTTCCGGCCCCACCTTCTTCTCCATTTGTCCTGTCCTGCAGACATTGTGGAGAGAGCCTTGCTTGTGCTGCCAATAGGGTTTCGCCATTTGTTATTAAAAAGACAGGTCGCAGTTTGTACATTCTCTCCTTGCAAAGCTAGCAAACAATTGGAACTACATCATCACAACCCTCAGAGTGTCTGTGGTGACGTCCCAGTGACACACAAGGCAGGGGCACTCTATGGGGGTGGGGGTGGGGGTGGGAGAGAATTTTCCTACTCAGCTCCCCCCCCCCCGTTTTCTTAGCACCACTACTTAAATAAGCAAAGTCAGTTAAATAACTTCTCAGATAGTGCATGCATTATTCAGTAGATGCTTCATTAAAAGTGTCTGCCCACAGTCCATGCGGCTCTCCTCCCTGGCTGGGCATGGCTGCAAAGGTCTTCACCGTAGGGTCTGAATCCAGTCTGTACTCTAAAAAGGACAGGATGAAGGGACAGGATGACCTATATTGAGAGCATCTGTGAGGTGAGGAAGGGTGTGCATGCGTACAAGCCATGAAGAAGTATATATATATATATATCAGTGAAATCCTGATTTGAGAGAAAAAATGCAGTGGTTGATTTGTGGTCTCCTGGGGTTTTGTGTTCTGAGGAATTTCCCTTGCTGTATCCCATCTGCTTCTTTGTGACCCACTGGTCATGACTCAGGGCTTTGTGGCAGTGGGCTGAACATCTGCTCAGGCTCCTACACAGAGAAGAGATCTCTAACCCTCCCGGGGGTGCCAAATGTAGCTGAGGTAGCAAGCTAGTTAGATATTTGTCAATGTGACAAAGCATACAGTCGTCTGGGGCCCTCCACTGAGAAAATGGGCTCCATCAGATTGGCCTGTAGGCAAGTTTGTGGGCGTTTTTAAAAATTAATGATTAATATAGGAAGGCTCAGTCCACAGGGATGGGGGTGGGAGACGATCCTGGGTGAATATAAGAAAACAGGCTGAGCGAGCCACCGGAGTAAGACAGTAAGCGGAGAGCCTCACGGTCTGCTTCAGCTTCCACTATCTAGTTTCGGCCTTGGTGCCCCTTAATAATGACTTATATAACCTGTAGGCCAAATAAACCCTTTCCTTCTCCAAGTTGCTTCTGTCATAGTGTTTTATCACAGCAATAGAAAGCAAATTAATATAGCTGGTAACTCACTTTCCAATTCACCAGGAGTCTCAAAAAGGGCAGTCGTCTAACCCCGGGTTTGAGAGTCCACGCTGGCTAGGAAGATATGGCAGTAGGAGCATGAAATGTCTGGTCACCCTGTGTCTACAGTCGGGAAGTAGAGAGCAGACAGGACGTATGGCTCGACTCTAAAACCTTGGGATGTGTCTCCAGTTATGAGCTTCCTTCAAACAACCACCAACTCCTAAAGGTTCTATAACCCAGTCAACCCCACCACCAGCTGAAGAACAAGTGTTCATATATGTAAGCTTGTGGGGGACATGCCATACCTAAACCACAACACATGTATTTAAAAAGCAATTGGTTTCAGTCTGCCCCATATTAAACCATGTGCCATTATTCCTGTGTGATTGTGTGAAAAGAGATAGGAATAGATATTCTATAAGAAGTCCCTGGTTCTTATGGCTGCTGCATGTCCTATCTTTGCTGAGTTTGAGTATGGAGCCATTTAGCTATATGTCATTTTCCTATAGCTCTTTCAATCATTCCAGATGGAGATACTGAGACTTCTCCACCCACTGCATCAGCGGTAACTGTTAGTACAGTGAGAAGCAAGACATGGTACACAGAGTGCATCTTGCATTAAAAGATGCTGCGTGGAACTATGGAAAGTGCCATTCTTAATGCACAGAACCTTCCATGAACTGCAACTTGTTTGAGAAAAGACTCAGGGACTTATGGATCCTAGGCTGGTTTTGAGCTTACTATGTAGGCGCAGGTGGCTTTGAACTCGTGATTTTTCCAAGTACTGGAATTATAGGCATGCACTAATGTGCACCACCACACCCAGCTCTTCTTGTGTATCAATGGCTACATCAGTCTGAATGCCGTCTATGAGTATTTCTTCTACAATCCAGAAACCAGAAGTCACCTAAATAAATGTCAAAGTAAAAAAAAATGTTGTTTGGGGCTGGAGATTCAGCTGGTTGTGTGTTTGCTAACATGCATGAAGCTCAGGGGTGGATTTCTAACACCACATGTTATAATCACTGGTCTTAGGAGGTCCAACGAGGTTCGAGGTCATGTTTCAGTCCATAGCAAATTAGAGACCATCTTGGGCTGCAAGATATTTGAACTTTTAAGTACTGTCTCAAGATGAATAAAGACAGAAAGGAAAAAAGGAAAAAGCAGAGAAGGAAAAAAGGAAAGAAGAGAGGGAGGGAAGGAGAGAGGGGGAGGGAAGGAGGAGAGGGAAGTGGGGAGAGGGAAAAGGGAGAAAAGAGAAGACATGAAAGGTTATTTGCGAATAACATGTTGAGTTGACAGCATTTGCTTGCACCCTTGATAAGCCATTGTCTGTGCTCTGAAAGGAGGATGCAGACATCTTGGTTATGAATTTCAGATCTTTGTCCTTAGCTTTGAGAGTGAGATTTGGGAATCTGCCAAATGCTGAAAGCCAAAAAAAAAAAATCTCATTTCTTGGTCAGTGAGGAGAGAAAATAAGGCAGATAGTCATTTGAGCATTCACAATCAGGTCTTTGATAGGAACAGATAGTCTATATTGTTGTAAAAATAAGGCTTGGCACAACAGCCAAGAGAACATACTATTCCTGCATAAGGCTCAAGTTCAGATCTCAGCACACGTCAGGCAGCTCACAACTACTTGGAACCTAAGCTGTGAGAAATCATATTCCTTCTGGCATCATTGTGTCATAAGGTACCCACCAGAGAAGACAATTTGGAGATGGGTTTAAGCCAATAGAAAGTTTTTATCAGCCAGTCAGCGTCTACACTGTTTTTGAGACCTCAGTGTAGCTCTAAGCTTTTCCCAGGGTGAACTTTTAAGCACAAAGGCCATGCTCTGGGTTGACATCAGTTAATAAGAACAGTTAACCAGAAGCAGAACTACAGAAGCAAATAAAGCAAGGTTAGTACACTTATAGACTTTCCCAGAGACTTTGATGGATTATGTTTTTATTTTCATTTCAGGTGGGTGGTGCTATCTACATGCTGAGTTTTATGGCCTGAATGGTACTTCCATCATGGAGTCAGCTGTGCTAAGGTCTGGGACCCCGTTACACTTGGGCACGACACACACATGGTATAGATACTAACACATAATTTCTACCCCCACACACAATCAAAAATAAAACAAATCTGAAATAAAATCAAGACAAAATGAAGAGGAGAAATGTCTAGCAAGCCGAATGTCTGCTCGGGGCCAATAGAAAGAAGAGGAACCCCATGCATGGCTGTACACTCCGTGTGAGAAGCTCGTGAGGATGAATAATGTTCACTAAGTGTCAGCCATGCATCAGATGTATCTGTGCACAGCCTTCCTCATAGGATTTTCCACATTCCACAAGTGGAAGAGCTGAGACTCTGAAGAGACTTCCTTGAGACAAGGGTTGTCTGGTGGCAAACCGCCACTTCCCCATCGTTCTGGACACACAGGTCTGGTTACCTCTGAGAGGAATTGTCTACCGGTGCAGCCCATTGTGGCTAATGATAGTCTGGGCCACACTTTCTATGGCAGTGATTTCTCTAAACCATCCTCCAGGACTCCCTCAATTCAGAATCCTGTCTGTGAGGAGGGCCACTCCATCACTCAGCACCTCTGTGAACATGTGAAACAGTTTTCCAGATGTTTTCCAAATCAGGATGTGTGAAATCCTTCAGCTGTGTATGAGACCCTCTAGGAAAGCCAGGTGCCAGGTTATTCGGGGAATGTAGAATGTTTGCCAGAGAGACACAGCCATCAATATTCTCCCTTTTGATGCCATTTCTCCCCTGAGAACAGTCTGGAGGAGGCTGAATATCTCTAAATTTCCTCAGAATCTCTTTTCTTCCAAAGATGGCATAGAAATAGAACAGCTGTGGTTGCCTGTCTTCATCATTGATATTGTTTCTAGTGTTGTTAGATAGCTTCTCATTCAGAGTAACACAGGAGGGTACTGTACAGGGGGTCTCCCAAGGAAGACTCAGAAGAGGGAGATCCTCATCCATTTCCTGCTCCATAAAACCAGTCATTTCTATTACAAGAACAATTGTAGTTCTGCATGCTTTTTCTTTTTTTAAAAAAAGTTATTGATGTGTTCTGTGTCTCTAAAAGAAGACATTGGATCCCTGAGAGCTCAGCTTCAGGTGGATGTGGGTAGATACTGGGAGCCAGCTCAGGTCTTCTGCAAGAATAGCAAACACCTGTAACCACTGAATCTGTCTTTTTTTAGTGAATCTCTTGGGCTACAGACACACAGTTCAGAAGTAGAAGACTCACCAAGTTTTATGCCAAGAAAATTGGTAAGGTTGAGTGGGTTGGAAGCCCTGGAACCCAGAGAGGATGGGAGGAACTTCAACTGCTTCTGACCAGAACCCTGCCACGTGACCACACTTTCTACATAGGATCATGACCTATGGTCACCTAGATCAGAACAGAATTCTCCATGCTAATGAGGTATCTAGAAGTCCTGAGGGCTTAGCCTATAAGCTTCCCTTGCTGGACATTCCTTCTTGCAGAAGGTATTGAATCTCTGGTCCACTGTGAGGAGATGGTATTTTCCCACTATGAGCACTCATTAAACAGTTCGGAAACAAGGATTGTCTCTTCCATCAAGAACTGCCATGGGGAGCATAGAGAAGCCTTTACTTACAGAGCCATGTCATCTAAATCTGAAGAAGGCCCCTCTGTGTTCCCAGATAATTACATGTATGCTAAGGACAATTGCTGATGGACTAAGCTGGAGTTCCCCTCCCTCGGGCCCAGATTCCTCACCCTGAGGACCTAACTCTGTTCTCAACTCCCTGTGACCCGGCATTGTCTGGATGTCCAAGAGTATGGGAACCCCTGGCCCAGTGGACCCCCTACCCTCTATTCCTGACTCTTCTGCATTTCCAGCGCTGTCTGGACACCCAGGAGTCAGGGAACCTAGCTTCGATCTCCTACATCTTAGGCTGCTTTTCTGACCCCCTAAGTGGTGTATCAGTGCTTCATGCTAGCCCATCACCTGGGTGTAGAGTAAATGTAGTCTAGCGCCTCCACGTTTAGTTTGTCCAACGACAGTGTTCCAATACCCCATCTGCCGGGTTAAATGCAGAAACACACAGAAGAATTATTATTTTGAAGTCTTAAGGTCTAGGACCCTAGAGCTGAGGAAATGAGAAGTTGAAAGCTATAGCACATACCAGGATGCTGTGTTCTTTGCACAGAAGCGAGATTGGGAGCCATGGACGCAGTGGGAGTCCTCCTTTATGGGGAAATCCAGGGATGGGCAAGGGGGTGGGGCAGAACGAATGAAGAGAGTGTGTGTGCGTGCATGCATGTGTTATACAGGTGTACGGGCAAGCATTTGGAGCCCCCAAGATAAAGTTAGGTGTCTCCTTGTATCATTCTCTATTTTATTTACTAAGGCAGAGTCTTTCCCTTGAACCTGGAGCTCGGCCATTTGGCTAGTGTAGCTAGTCAGCTTGCTCCAGGAATTCCCACCTTCTAAGTCTCCCCACCTTCTCAGTGATGGGAATCCCAGCTTGCCCATCTTTCAAGTGAGTGCTGGAGATCCAAACTTCTGTCCTATGCTTGGTTCAAAGTGCCTTTCCCCCCCGCTCTGCACTGAGAAGGGCTTTCATGAATGAGAGCGTGGTGGTAGTGATGCCCATTCATAGTAGCTAAAATGACACGTGGTGACACAGACAATTTGTTTATTAACATTGTCAACTAGGATTACTTCTACATTAAACATCAGTCAACTTTGGGATAGTTTTTTTTCCCAGTCTTGATTAAATAATGAAACGTAACAAGCAAAGGACTGGAAAATAAACATCAAAGTGCTTTCTGAAAGAAGGCAGCAGTGTTGAAGAATTGGATCAGTAGCATGAGCTCTGCACTCACAGAAAAGGATGGGAATTGCATTACACTCTGGCCCTTATGTGCCAGTGGCACAAGTGACATTTGGAGGTATAAATTGCTCTACCAAGAACAGACTTGAAGGGACATTGGGCAACAATAACACCTCCTCTAAACTAGTCTTAGTAATGTTCTCAGAGGATATGTTTCCCATGTGCTTTTCCAGCTGATAAAATCTGCCTCTTCCCAGTTGATGGTGTTCGGGGAGTACACATGGGAATTGGTCAGGGTGTGAGTCTCTGAGGCTGCATCGGGAAGCCTCCTGCATCTGTAGCCACAGTGAGTTTTTCTAGAACATACATTTTTGAAACGGTCCCCTCAAGACTGGGTTTGAGTCTGTGGACCAACCCGTGTTTCCTGAATTGGCATTTTAGCTCCCATGAATCACTGTGTAGAATCTCTGTCAGTTCTCGTGAGGAAAAGAACTGATAATGGATATGTATTATAAATGAAAATATATTAGGCTGGATTCTAGGGTCGGGGCTGTGTAGTTCGGCAGTATCTGTCCACACACTAGAAACATTGAAAATCTGGAGGCTGTTCAGTGCATGAGGATTGAATAGAACCCTGAGGACTGGATCCCTCAACAGCCCCAAACTGATGCTGAGGGCTTGGGAAATTCCTGGAGAGCAACTGATCTTTAGTCTGAATTGAGAAGCCAAACAGGCTGGCTTCTAAGGGCAGGAAATGATGGAGGTGCAATAATAACGAGAAGAGGGAAGGGAAAGAACAAGGGAGGGAGGGAGGGAGGGAGGGAGGGAGGGAGGGAGGGAGGGAGGGGAGAGAGAGAGGAGATTTTGGCAAGCATTTTCTTTTGTGGGAATAAAGAAGATGCCTAAAGAGTTCTCCCGAACACCAGCATTTTGATCTCTTTATTCCTTGAGCCAACAGCCATGGGTGCTTAATGAAGTGATTCTGTTCTTGCCTTCGTTAGGCTCCACCTCCTGGGGAGAAATTTAGTTTTTACCTGAGAGAAGCTTCTAGAATGGTTCAGGAGGAGGCATTTATTAAATTAGCTTGCTGCACTACTTTTCTGTTCACTAATCCCCAGCCTTGTCATCTGTTATGGCTCAAGAGTTCTTAGCCCCCAAAGATAGCACAAAACCATTGTGAATGAACAGAAAAGCACCATAAACAATAGGATGTTTTGTTTCTTATAACTGAACCTGTGTGATAAATCTAAGCCCCACCCAAGATTCAATCCTCTTGAAAGTTTAAATTGGTGTCCAGAGAAATGAAAGCTCGGGGCCTGGGGAGATGGCTCATTTGGGAAAGCACTTACCAGTTACACGTGAGGACTAGGGGGTGGATCACCAGAACCCATGTCAAAGCTGGATAGGGATGGTGGTCCCCCTGTAATTCTGATACTTGGAAGGGAAAACAGGAGATCTTTGGAAAACCTGGCTAGCTAGACTAGCCTGTCTTCAAGCTCTGGCTTCAACTGAGAGAATGTGTCTCAAATGAATATGGTGGAGAGTGATCTACAAAGACCCCCAGACTTCTACATTTATGTTTAAATGTCTTCACATGTGCATGCACCTCTATACATGTGAACATGCAGACACACATGCACATCAGGGATATTTGTGTTAACCTGGGCCACACCAGTATGTATAAAGTTCCTTCATTTTGGTTCAAATATGATAATCTCTGAAATGACAGCCATTTGGTTTCCTGAATCAAAACACCTTGTTTTTCCAAATCTTGCCCTCCCCACTTTCATAGCCGATTCTGAGACATCCTGGATGCAAGCATATACTATGACCGACTCATCAGTCACTCACAGGGAATAGGACCTTTCCCAGAAACCTATAAAGATGGACCCCAATCTGTCATGTAGGATTGAATTCTGCAGAGCCCCTACCATGTTCTATCAGCTTTTTTATAGTAATAATAACTCTTCTAAGGAACCTCCTACCAAAATGACAATCTACCTCAGTATCTCCTTCGACTCCAAATTCCAAGTCCTTTCAATATACGTGCAGATCGATCTATCTATCTATCTATCTATCTATCTATCTATGTATCTATCTATGTATCTATCTATCTATCTATCTATCATCTATCTATCTATCTATCTATCTATCTATCTATCTATCTATCTATCTATGTTTCTGTCTATCTGTTTCTATCTGTCTGTCTGTCTGTCTGTCTGTCTGTCTGTCTTGTCTGTCTATCTATCTATTGAGAGAACAGTTAGGCATAAGCCCTCCTCTCCCATATTTTATTCTGCTCATTGTTGAGACAATAATGGAACACTTCCTCCAGTTCCTATCTTAGATACTGTCATTGACTCATGAGTGATTTCTTGCCTGAAGGTTGCAGTCACTCAGAATTGACTTTCATAATATGGGTACTATCTACTACAGCCAGTATGGCATGCCTTCTGTGGTAACAGAGAGCAGCCTTGAAGCTATTCTTGTCCTTACAGAGAGTCCCAGATTGGTTTGCCTGGGGAGGTGACTCTAAAACGGGGATTAGGATGTAGGATATTTATTAGTAATTTTCCAGGAAATCCACATATGAAGAAGGGAGCAAAAGGAAGCAGAAATGGGCAGAAGAAGATATCAAGGTGTTGATGCAGGCCCAACATTCATGTCAGCCCATCTCCAGAAGGAGCTAGAATGACCCAGAACTTTCTTGACTGTGGATATGGATTGTACAGTATTTATCCAGTCAGGATCACAACTCACTGGAGGTTGACTCTAAATGAAAGAGCATGGCCTTGTGCTCACCACATATGAGACAACATTCAGAGGACAGATCAGGTAAGCCACCTTCCCTAAGGATTTCTGTTCAGACAATCTGGCCTACTTTGCAATTTCCAGACCAGTGCCCTACCTCAAAAACAAAATGAAAAGGTAAGGACATGCGAATTTCTCTCTTGGCCTCCACATGTGCATGTACCTGCACACATAAATGTGTCCATTCTCTTTGTGTCTGTGTCTATTTCTCTGTCTCTCTGTCTCTCTGTCTCTTTGTCTTTCTGTCTCTTTGTCTCTCTGTCTCTCTGTGTGATGGTTTATATATGCTTGGCCCAGGGAATTGCACTATTAGAAGGTGTGGCTCTGTTGGAGTGGGTGTGGTCCTGTTGGAGGAGGTGTGTCATTGTGGGTGTGGGCTTTAAGACCCTCATCTCAGATGCCTGAAAGCCAGTATTCTGCTAGCAGCCTTCAAATGAAAATGTAGAACAGTCAGCTCTGCCTGCACCATGTCTGCCTGGATACTGCCATGCTCCCACCTTGATGATAATGGACTGAACCTCTGAACCTGTAAGCCAGCCCCAATTAAACGTTGCCCATAAAAGAGTTACCTTAGTCATGGTGTTTGTTCACAGTAGTGAAACCCTAAGTAAATCTCTCTCTGTTCTTTCTGTCTGTCTCTGTGTCTCTTTCTCTTACACACACACACACACACAC
>NW_021604620.1:6937493-6938119 GCF_004785775.1 Grammomys surdaster | reverse complement strand
CCAGCCCCAGACTGACTTGAACTTACTAATCAGGTGAGAACAGCCCGAATTTCAGGTCTTCCAGCCTCCAGCCTCCATCTCCCGGATGTTGGAAAGACAGGTGCAAGTGATAACACTGGCTTTTACCATGCTGGATTCACCCTAGGGTTCTTTGCATGCTAGGCGAGCACTGTACCAGATGAGCCACAGCCCTCACAATGCCATTTCTTTTTAATCTGTTCTATAAACCGAGGATATTCTCCTGTCTACTCTCCTCATAGCTGTCTGGCTCATTGTGTCACTCCAATATCTTTTCTCTTTTTGCTTTTTGAGCAAATGTTTTCTGTCTTCCAGACTGTCCTTAAACTCACTGTGGAACTAGGATAACAGCAAAACTCTGACTCTTTGTCTTAGCCCCTCAAATGCTGAGGTTACAGGTGTGAGCCACAGTGTCTGGCCTGGTAGTTTTCAATGAAGCTTAGCCGGACTAAACCATTTTCTAATGGAGACATTTTTCCAACCTTGTGAATTCCTATTGCTTGCTCTCCCCGCCCCTCTGTTTGTCTCTGTCTCTCTGTCCCTCTCTGTTTCTCTCTGTCTTTCAATCTCTCTCTCTCTCTCTCTCTCTCTCTCTCTCTCTCTCTCTC
>NW_021604620.1:6928558-6937483 GCF_004785775.1 Grammomys surdaster | reverse complement strand
TCTCTCTCTCTCTCTCTCTCTCTCTCTCTCTCTCTCTCTCTCCTTCTCTCTCTCTCTCTTAATATATTCTGTAGGCTCAGAGCACTATCTGGAATTTCCTAGGTGCTCATTAGAGATGTGTGCATTTGCACGAGTGAATTTTTATATAATCCCCGGTAAAGCCAATCTGAAGCCATCAAAATGGTTCAGGGCTATTTGCAGAGTCAGATCATAGCTCATCCTTGTTATAAAAACAAAACAAAACAAAACAAAACAAAACAAAACAAAACAAAACAAAACAAAGCAAAACAAACAAACACCCCTAGAGAGAATATGATCTAACAGTCACAAAGCAGTAACAAATCATCACGGTGGAAACTCAGTGCATCCAGAGTTCATGGAACTGTGAAGATTTGAGTCTAATCTTCCTGCCCTTATGAACCTATAACCTTCTCGTCTCCATGGACCCCACCGACAATTTCAGGCAAAACACTAGTGTTTACAACTATGTATCAAGGCTCCCAGCTGATTCACTAATTGGGAGGTTTTATGAAACAATAAATAACATTTCTCCTTGTTTTTCCTGGTGCAGAGATAAAGACAAAATAAATGGATTCATCAGACGGTCATCCACATGTTAACCTTCTTTATGGCAGAAAGCAGGTGGCTCGGATGCATGGCCCTAATCAGGTTTCTGGATACATCCCAATGCTTTCTATTTGTTCATTAATAAAATCCACCACGATTCTCTGGATCAATTCAAGACTTGCAAGTACTGAGTCCCAAGGAAAGAAGCTGCCTCTGCTGGCAGTGGGAGGAGGAAGAGTGGCTGGAAAATAATGATAAATTCTATTAATTTGGTAGAGAGTAAGCCCCCCAGAGTCCAAATCTCAGAGCTTCCTAGAATGATGCAGACCAAAAGATTTCATTAAGTATCACCCAGCTATAAACTCCCTATGGTGTTACTCTGTGTTAACTTTTATTCAGTTTTCAAGAGAATGGGAGGGATGGAACACATTGATTCTGCCAGTGCATTTGCTCCCTTTCATTCCCATTTTCCTTCCTTTTTTCTGCCCCACCTTTCTCCCTAGCTCCTTATATTTATTTTCAGTCAGGATCTCCAGGCTGATCCGGAACTAGTTATCCTACCTCTTTCACACCCCAGGTACTTCTTCCCACACACATACATACACATAAGCACATACACGTAAATGTGTACACACACACCACACACAAATGCACACATACCACACCAAACACCACACACACATAAATGTACATGCACACACTATACACCACACACACATACACACACCACACACACATGCACACATACCACACCAAACACCACACACACATAAATGTACATGCACACACTATACACCACACACACATACACACACACCACACACACACACACACACACACACACACACACAGAAGCAAAAGACATGTGTTTTTCAGCTACTGCACCCCTCCTCCCTTTTTCTCTCCTCTTCCTGTCTTCTTTCTCTGTGGATTTCCAGTTGCTTTCATCTGTGTCACACTTCATAACCCCAGATGTTAATTCCATAAAGTTGTTTTTTTAATTTCCAGCCATCTTTCCCTAGGATAATAACTCTTAACATTCTGGAGTCACGGAATCACTGATTTCTGTAAGCAAAGACCAGAAAAAGCACACTAGGACTTGGAAGCACAGTCACAGACAGCAGTGTTAGCTCATCAGGACAGCAATGAGTGTAGTCACCTGTACAAGCCAGGAAGTGTCAGATCCTCTAGATCTGGAACTGTGGGTAGAAACTCAACATCTCTGACAAGTCTGTTTTCTTGATACAGGCTTTAAGGTTGTCAGTGAATTGAAGATCTAGGGGTAGAGGCCCGGGGCTGAGAGCCAGCTGGCCTCACTATGGTCCCGGAAGAGTACAGATTGCTTCATTAATAAATATGACACTTCCTGTATCTGGTGGCCATATCTGTAACTCCAGCACATTCGAGCCTGAGGCAGGAAGACCTCCCTGAGTGTCAAGCCAGACAAGGCTACATAATAAATTCCAGGTGAGCCTGAGCTATAACTCCAGACCCTGTAGCAAAACAAAACAAAGCAACAACAACAACAACAAAATCCACCACCACCAACAAAACAAAACAAAAAACAAAACCAAAGCCAGGTTAATGAATGTGTGAATAAATACCTAAACCAGAAAATCTATGCCAGATTGAGGACTTATTCATGGCAGACAGTAGGTAAGATTCTTGGGCTGGGTGAACAAAGCTCCCACCCTCACTGAGCTAACTGCACCCTTAATTCTCTTATCAATTCTAATTACAACTCTGAGGAGCAAAAGTATTATCATCATCCACTTTAGAGGCACCCAAACAGAGTGGAAAACATGTCTGAGCTGTGGTCTGTCGGTTTGCAACCTTTCTCTACTTCACCTGTACCAAACTACCTGGTAGTTCCAGGTAGAAGCAGAGGTGGGGGGGGGGCTGGGCAGATGAGGGACCTGGTATGTGTGGTGACAGGTAGGGAGGAGGCTTAGAGAGTAACGGATCCCGTTTCACTACTCCACTATTAGCTGGCGTTTCAGCCTCACTTGCTGTGTCCATTCTTGACTTAGCACTGTGCTGATGGCATTTTGAATATTACTTGCATCTTATTAGCTATTATCCTCATCTTAGTGATAAAGATTTAAAAGGATAAAAGGATTCATTCGTGGCATCACAGACAGTAGATGATATGTATCCGATGCAAGGCATCCTCTGACTTCTGTGACTTAATTTCTTTAAGATCAGTGAAAATGGGCAAGCCAAAGGCTAGCCAATACTCAGTTCGGTCATTACCCATAGGTGGAAAGCCAATGACAAAGATCCTTTCTGATCCTTCATCAGGGAGTTGAGCTGAGCTAGGTCAAATGAGAAAATCTGGACAGCAGGGGAAAACAAACAAACAAACAAACAAAACCAACTACTCCCTTAAACAAAAACAAACAAAACTAAATAAAACAACAACAGAAAACAAACAAAAACCCCCCAAACTTTTCCTCTTCCAGCCCAGTTCTTAGTACCCCTTACAGGAGGCCTCAGCAAGTCTGGCCCTTGTCCATCACTGTGCTTGTGGTTACTGATAGCCAGCTAGCCAGCTGTCTTGAGAAATTTAGTAGGCCACATAGATATCTAAATGAGAAAGCCAAGAAGACAATTATAAATGAGAAAAAGTCATGCCGTGGACTGGTTGCATTAAAAACCACCTGTTGATGCTGTGACAGGCACAGAGATAATGTTTATTATCAAATGATTTACTCCTCTGATGTGTGGGAGGCTGGGGACATGTTTCATATATTTATAAATAAACGGTTCTCCATTTGCACTGTTTAATAAACAGTGCTGAGTTCTACAGAGTAGAGCCAGTTCTTTATTTTCTCCCCCCCCCCATTTTGCTCTGGGATCTGTTCCTTTTTTGGCCAATTGACCTGAGAACACTGAGTACCCCTACTTCTCTCTCCAGTTTGAGAGCCATGTGAGAAATCATATGTATCCAACTCACCTCTGGGAATGTCAGAATCTCCCTGTCTTCATCTGAGCTGTCTTTGCTTCACATGATCTTTTGCCTTATTTTTCTTTCATTTGTGTGGAGTGTTGGGGATCAGCCCTGGGGTTTTGTGCAGAAAGATCATCCTTTTATAATACATTTCAGATTCTAGAACATTCTAGACTATGATTCTGCTCCATCTAAGCATTTCAAGAGGGTCTTAATGGCTACAGAGTTCGCCTCAAACTCCTTTCAGTGAGCACAATGTTTAAAATCATTCATTCTGGCTGATGCTTTAACTCTGTTGGTAGAATGATGGCCTAGTACACACCGAGCCCTGGGCACTGTATAGAAACAGATGCAGTAAATACACTTGTGATCCCAGCACCTGGGAGGCAGAAGCAGGAGGATCGAAGTTTTAGGTCATCCTCAGCTACTCGGTCGGTGGGATCTAGGGAAGCCTAAACTACATGAGACCCTGTCTCAAACAAAACTGAGCAAAGAAACAAACAACAACAACAAAAAGAAAGTTCAAATGTTTAATAGACTTCTATTGTTTACTATAGGATTAAAGAGTGAAATGAGGAATTTTTAACTTTAAAGGAACATTTAGGTTTATGGAAGTGCTGTACTTGTTAAGCTAAGGCAATAAGGTGAATGAGGTAGGATTCATTTTAGGATGAAGCAAGGAGGTGCCTCATTCTTGTAGGAAGCATCTTCTGGGGTTTGTTGCCTGTAAACACACTTAGCACACATACACTTGTCCGTCATTGCCATCCCACTACCCAGGCTTTAGAGATAGAAATGCAACAGAACCTAGGCCAACTCATGCTTTCCTTGCCCTTGGACTAAGCTGAAGAGAAGACAAGAACACTGGGATTTTGGAGAGAAATTGAGGTCAGAGGCACTCCCAGATTCTTCCTGGAAGAAAGGAAGGGATATGACGGTCCAGGAGCTCCTGGCAGCTGGAGCTGCAGGAAGCTGAGCTCAAGACGAATCCTACACTGTGAAATGATGCAAACAAAGGACAGGAACTGATTCTCTGTGTGACTCAGAGCGGGAAGATGAAGTTATTGCTTCACTTGTAGCCATCGTGTTTAGAGAAGGGCTACCTCCTTTTATTCAAGAAAGATTGTATATTCTTCCCTGAAACACTACCAAGAACTGGAAGCCTGGGGTCCCCTGCTCTGGTGGAGGCTCCACCTTTGAGGACTAGCAATTCTTGTCAACTGTTTCTCTCATTCTGACGTTCTCCCTTACAGCTTAGGCAAGGGCTCCTCTGGATGCGCTGCTTGTAGTTTTTCCCAAGTCAAATGCCCCCAACTCGCTTCTGGGAATATCCTTCTCTCTCCAGTTCTCAGACATGCAGTCTGGATGTCTCCAACATGAACCCAAGCTCAGCCAGTAAGTTTGATGTGTTTCTCTGATTAGTGATCTTGGTTATGTTAGATACACCTGTGGCCAATCCAGGTGACTCCAAAGGAGCAGCATTATCAACCAGGGTTCAATCAGAAAAGAAACTTGCACAGTAATTTAACAGAGGATCTATTGTAAAGAGTTAGAAAGGAGGGGCTTCCAAGATCTACAGAACCCTGGTAACTTGAGTTTGAACCCTAGAACTCACTAAAAGTGAAAGGAAGGCATCAACTCCACAGAGTTAACCTTTGCCCTTTATAGATGTGCCACAGAACGTTTGCCTACTGACACACCCATCTCTGATACTACTGTTAATACTTTTAAGGAAATAAAAATTAATGTATAGAGAATTAGCTATAAAGGGATGACAAGAAAATCTTTGGAATATAAGAACCAGTAAGGGAACAGATGTGGTGGAAGGTGTCCCCTAGGCCACAGCTGAGGCTCTGCTGAAGCATGGTGGTAGAAGTTATGATGGCAGCTGCAAGATGTCCAGAGCAGAGCTGCTTCAAAGATGGAAGGATATGGCCAGTAGGTCCAGATCCATTTGTTGTGTTGCCATGGAAGCTCACCTGGAAGTGTCCAGGAGATCCGCTGTGAGTTTTGCTGGGAAGCATTATGGTGAGGGCATAAACGTCATCATTTGTGCAACGGGAATCCTGGGAATCCTGGGAATCCTGGTATTCCTGGGTATCCTGGGAATCCAGGGAATCCTGAGAATCCTGGTATTCCTGGGAATCCTGGGAAGCTGTCAGCAGGGAGATGACAGAAAAGCAGCTGTTGGGTCATTGAGTTCACTCGGTGGGGACAAACTGCTGGGCTCCTTGGAACACGCTCAGAAGCCTCACTTAAGGCCTTGCTCCAGAATGCACCATTGAGAAACCCCCTGAAGGGGAACAGCCATGTCTTGCCACTTGCTCTAAGTGGACTTGAAAATTGCGTCAGTAAAAGGCTCTTCTTAAAGCAGACACACTTGCAGTGTCCTGATGCTTCTTAAATTGTTAAGAGCCCTGGCCCACACCTGTGATCGAGGACATGGGAGGTGGAGGTAGAGAGATGAGGAGTGCAAGACCAGCTTCAGATATAGAACAAGTTTGAGGCTAGCCTGGGCTACATGAGACTCTATGTCAAAATAGCTGTGATGGGGTGGGCTGGACCTATAGTCTGTGAGCAGTGCTTTTGACGCATGTGGAGGGCCCTGGGTTCCACTTCTATTACTAACAACAACAGAACTCAAACCAAAACTAACCAAACAACCATAGAAAATACCCATGGCCACCCTGGGCTCCTGTAGTGACAGTGTTTTTGAGTAGGTGTCCGGTTACTATATGGCTCAAACATTTTGTTTCAGTGTCATATTACTTATAATGGGGCAAAGGGGACTGAAATTGAGAGGTAAAATGACAATGGCCAAGCAGGCTCTCAATCACAAAATTGGGATTCTGGACTCTTCATATTTGTTTCCTGGATTTGGTACAATTCCTTACTGAGTGCAGTTTTCAGCGTGAGTCCAGATGGAGAACGGAGGACTAAGTGTTGTAGCTTGTAATATTTAAGAAAATTCAATCCACGTTATCTCCGGCAAGTCATCACCATTGTTCTCATTTCTGCAGACTCTCTGACCCAGAGCTCCAAAATCTATCCCTTCACCCAGCTTACTAAGTTCCCATGGCAGGCCACTGTCACGCCAGCCCCACACTTCCAAATTCCCGTGGCTGCCTGGGGTGCCCTGTCATCATATCTTTTCTCTGGAACCCAGTCAAGTGAAGGAAAACATCACAGCATCTTAGGTTAGAAGCAAAAGGCAACACAAACTCTGGGTACAACAACTAGCATCCTAACAGGAAGACATTCTAAGTTAAGTCCTGCGGTAGGATTTAACTTATATTTTTACTCCATTGTCCTTCCAGCCCAAAACCTCACTCCTCATCCTGCCTCTACCTTCTCTCCATCTGACCTGGAAGTCCTGCCTACTGACGTAGTGATCGGTTTCCTTGAAATCTTTATTCATTAGACAGGTCACATGAAGTCCTGAGTTCACTCCTTGTCCCAGGCAGTCCCTCTTGGGAAAGTAGAATTATCATCAAAATACAAACAGGACCAGGTCTATCCACAACAAAGTATTACCTGCCTTCTTTGAGCATCGAAGGGTTTGCTTGTTAGTTTTTAATTTTTTTTGTTTGTTTGTTTGAGACATGATCTTCTGTAGCTTCATCTGGACTTCTCGTGTAGCTGAGGACGATGTAAGCTTCAGATCTTCCTGTGTCCACATCACCATGCTGGGATTACTGGCACCATCATGCCCTGTGTGGTGCGTTGCTGAGAATCAAACCCAGGGCCTTCTGCATGCTAGCCAAGTGCTCTACTATCTGAGCTTCGGCCCCAGCCACTGCACTAAATCCTTTTAATCTGAATGGCAAATGAATAGAAATATATCCCCAAGAATGTAAATGTTAGCATTTGAAGAAATTGTCTTCCTTTGGATGGGTCCTTCCTCTCTTCCTCTCCAGCTGCTAGAAAGTAATTTACTCAAAAGTCAAAAACAAAGGAACATCCACATAGTAGAGTCTCCTGGTGAGCCATGTGCTCTGCTCCGGGGCCTCGGTGCTACAGAACACCAATATAAGGCCACTTGTATCAATCATAGTCACTCATGTAATCTGACGGACACGACATCGCCCAGTGAGAGCATTTCCAAAACATGTGATAGTCCAGAAACACTTCTCCAAGCAGCTGGCCCTGCTCCCAGAAGTGACAGCCTTTGGAAGCCAAGCTTTCTGCTTTTCCTCAAATAATGCCCAAGTAAGAAGGCTGTTGGAGCAGAATAAAACTTGATAGCAGAAAACTAGCGGGCTGGAGAGGTGTCTCATAGGGTAAAGAACTGGCTGTGTGCCTGCAGTTGTGAAGTCCTGAGCTCTAGAACCAGGACACATGTGATACCACAAATTTGCATTCCAAGTGTTCCTGTACTAAGTTGTGGAATGGAAATAAAATAAGCCCCAGAATTTTGTGGGCAGCTAGTTTGGCTTATACATCAGCAAGTCTACAAGAGACTCTGTCTAAAGCAAGGCGAAAGGTGGGGATGGAGACTTGAGGAGGCTCTCTGACCACCATATGCACACTGTGGCATGCTTCCATCTCTCTATATGTACACATCACACACACACACACACACACACACACACACACACACACACAAAGAAAGAAAATGAAATAGTTGAGACATCTAACTCATTGACCATAATAGTTTTCTTCCAGCCCTCTTCCTCTTATTCTTTAGATTTAATTGTCTACATTTATTTTGTCTGTGTGTTTGTCTGTGTGTATGTATGTGTACCATTTGCATGTAGGGCTAAAGGAGGCCAGAAGATGGTGTCAGATCCCCTAGTACTGGAGTTACGGATAAGTCCTCTGTATGAGCAGTGAGTACTCTTAACAGCTGAGCAATTTTCCCAGCCCCTCTTTATATTCTGCATGGAAGTCTGGCCTGAGGGGAACATGAACATGAGAAAGAAGAATGAAAGGCATGAATGAAGACTTGAGGCAGAGGCAGGAACCACTAAAGACTACTCTTTAAAAACCGAGACTGTGACACAGTAAGAAAGATTGGGTATCTACTCTTCCCCACTAGTGTGGGAATCTAACAAAATGTCTATCCTCAGAATTCTGGAAGATCAGAGTATGTTGTTGAGTGTTCTCCCTGAAAGAAAACCCAAGCTTCTCAGAGAAAACATGCATGTGGAGTGGCGATTGTTAGTATTCTGTCTAAACTCCACCCCCACAGTTACCTGACAATAGACAGGTATACTCCTCCCCACAGTTACCTGACAATAGACAGGTATGCTCCTCCCCACAGTTACCTAGCAACAGCCAGGTAGGCCTGCCCACTATAAAAGGAGCTGCTTGATCCCTCCTTTCTCTCTTGCACTCTTGCTTTCTTGCCACTTGCTTCTCCCTTCCCCTCCCTTCTTCCCTTCCCTCTCCTTTCACGTGGTTATGGC
>NW_021604620.1:6925050-6928458 GCF_004785775.1 Grammomys surdaster | reverse complement strand
CTCCTCTTCTCTTCTCTGCCCCCCTCTCTCTCCCTCCCCCCCCCCCCCCTCCGCCCTCTCTCTGCCTCTACTACCTTCTTAACTCTCCTCCCATGCCCTGAATAAACTCTATTCTGTACTATCCCATCCTGTGGCTTGTCCCTCAGGGGTAAAGGATGCCTCGGCATGGGCCCACTGAGACATCTCTTTTCCCCATACCGCACCACACCACACACCCACAGAACATAGTCTATGTCTCTATCTTTTTATAAGCACATCAGAGATTATAGAACATGAGCCCCAGGCTAGGCTCTCTGGTAGGAGACAAGCAACCTCTCAGACTATGAAAAAGATGGATTCCTATTTGTTCAGAGTTCAGGGAGTTCTAAGAATGGTCTAAAAAATATGCAGCTTGGGAAGAGATAGCTCAGTGGTTAAGTGAATTTGCTGCTCTTGAAGAGAATCCAGATTCAATGCTCAGTACCTACAATCAAATCACAAATACCCTTACCTTCATTTCTGGAAGACCTGGTATTTCTTTCTTATTCCAGGAACACATGCGTGCTATACAGTCATACATTTGGGCAGAACACCCATACATATCACACACACCACTGTGCAATGATATCAGTCATTTCTCATAAGCATTGACTCCTGGAGGGACCTTTTTGGGATTTTTCTAAGTTTTTCAAGAGGAAGAATTTTCAAATTGGGTGAATCATCTAGCTTTTGGAAGATTGAAATATTATGTAATCAATGATAAGCCTGCTCATTCTAGAAAGACAGAAAAAACTTGGCTTACTTTGTTGGTATAACCAATGGCTTGCGGTAGACCAGCTGTCCATTATATGATGGATAAATGCATACTGCGATGTTTCTATATAAAGCACTACTGTTTGGTAACTCAAATCAAAGGAGCTAGCCATAGGATACATGTAACTCACAGTGGGTTTCTAAATAACCACGGAGAGAGTCAGAAGTCAGAGTAAATGACTGTGCAGGCTGCAAACTGACATACTCAGAACTCTAGATACAAACACTATCAGGTCCATAGTGCTGAAAGGGATTCAGGTTCCCAGTGTGCAGAAAATGAATGGTGGGAATGGTGAATTTCAAAGGCACACAGCAGATTTTGGAGGGTGATGCATGCACTTGTTGTCTGGGTTACTGTGAGAGTCTCAGAAGTTAGGTTGAGGAACAGAACATTTCTCATGGAGGTGAGGAGGGCCAGCATAGTAGGAAAGTCTCAGTAGCTCCCAGGATGTTAGAGCTATCTAATGTGCCTTCTCTATCTCTGTCTCTCGTCTCTCTGTCTCTCGTCTCTCTGTCTCTCTGTCTCTCTCTCTCTCTCTCTCTCTGTGTGTGTGTGTGTGTGTGTGTGTGTGTGTGTGTAAAGGAACTTACATGTAGAGGCTACAGAACATATTTGGATGTCATTACTTGGGAAAAATCTACTTTGGTTTTTGAGACAGTGAATCTGGATCTTTCCAGGTAGGTTAGTCCTGTGGGCCAGTGAGCCCCAAGGATCTTCCTATCTCTGCTTTTATGATAACTAAGAACAGATAGGAGTTGGCTTGGGTGAGTCTGGAGTTCAGAGAGGGAGAGCAGACATGGATAGCATCTATTTCCAGGAGGATAGGTAAGCAGAGAGAATATGGACTGGGGAGGCAGGCAGGCAGGAGGAATATGTGGGCTTCTCTGATATTTAGAAATATAGTAGAGACTTGGGAGTGGAACAGCCAGTAAGGTACAAGGGTGCATGTGATCACCATCGAAAATGTACTAAGACTATAGAAGTTGCAAATTAGGGAAAAGGAGATTTTCAGCAACTGGATGCAAACCAGAGAACCTGAGTTCAAGTCTGCTAGAGTCTATGTAAAAAGGAATACGAGGCCATGTGTGCCTGCAGTCCTCAAGCTGTGAAGGTCGAGGCAGGAGAATTGACTGGGCTTGCTGTCTGCGAATCTAGCTCTGGGTTTAAAGAGACAATGTGTCAAGGGAATAAGATACACAGAGTTAGGGCAGGATGTCCATCCCAATGGCCTCCTTTGACCTCAGCACATGTGTCCACTGATGCACATAGTCACATAGCCACATACATAACTATACACACATAGCTCATATGAACACATACTGCACACACATGCACACAAAGGCGTATAGACACACCCTGAACACACATGCATGCTCATGTACACATACCAAAAAAAACCATAAATAATAGAAAAATATGATCCTTTTTGGGTCCTGAAGATGATGATGTTGATAATGATGTGTGTGTGTGTATGTGTGTGTGTGTGTGTGTGTGTGTGTGTATGTGTGTGTGTGTGTGTGTGTGTGTGTCTTTTAACTTTATACTTGGCTTTCATTCTAATTTATTATTGATTTTATTGATACAGATATCCAAGCTGTCCTGGTACTCCTGATGCTTCTGCTCTGCCTCCAAACTGTTGGAACTACAGGCACACAGCTCCATCAGAAAGCATACCTGGCTTTTTCCTATTCTTTCTCCTTCAGACGTTGAGGGCAAAGCCTCCTGACTCAAGACATCCTGGAGCTTTGCTCTCATCTCTAATGACCTTGGGTAGAATTAAACCCTGGGGAAAGAGAACTTCAGAAAGGCACTTGAGCCCGAGAGCATGACTTTGCTCATGAAGGACTCCTTTGATACAGTAGAACAACAATGATATTATTGTCACCCAAAAATTTCATTCTGAGAACAAGAGCTATATATAAGTCCTAAGAATGCATTCATTGGGCTCAGGAATAGCAGCTTTGTGAGTGGGAAAAGAAGCCACTTCAGCACCAGAACAAGCATGCTCTCTGAAGAGCGTGTTGCTGGGGTCACAAAAATGGCAGCTGGCTCCCATCAGTTGTTCCTCTCCCCAACATCTGCGTCCTTCAGAAGCCCAACATTGCATCTTTGTTTCCTGCTGATCTCCTTGGCCCCTCAGACTCCTGAATGATGCTTGATTGTCACACATCCTTTACCTGGGAACCCGAGAGCAGATTGCTCAGGCCTCTAAGCCATGGGTGATTAGAAAATCCAGCATTTAGTAATTAAACCGTGAGATGGATGTGAGCTATCTGGAATTATCACAGAATGTGTCTGACAGTTGCAGAGTATGAAGGGTTTCTCCTGTAAGAGAAGTGCTCAGTCCTCAAGATGTCGAAGGGACTCTTCTAGCTGTGCCCTGGCTATAGGTTTTTGAAGACTGCTTAATCACCAATATGAATCACACAATTGTATCATAGTAGACGAGTATCCTGGGGTTGGCTAATGGCCTGGTGATTTTCAGTGCTACCTATGAGCAAGAATGATGTCTTCTAAATTATCTCTATCCATTCATGTAGCCCAGCAACAATGGGTTTTGGATTGCCTCTCCCTCTCCCCCTCCCCCTCTAACTCCCCCTTCCCCTCTCCCTCTC
>NW_021604620.1:6913669-6924650 GCF_004785775.1 Grammomys surdaster | reverse complement strand
CTCTCTCTCTCTCTCTCTCTCTCTCTCTCTCTCTCTCCCTCCCTCCCACCCCTCAGATAGATTCAGGATTCTGAGGAGGGGTATAGAGTGATTTTAATTTTGGAGAACCATTAGCCCTTTGCTACTCTGTATTAAACATCATCAGGAATCATGAAGCATTACTTTATCTTCTCAGAGCTCGTACCATCTCAAATCGCCCTGCTAACATTGCATTTCTTTCCTTCCTGGAGCTAGTTAAAAGACTCCAAATATTGAATTATAATTGCTGCTTTGCTCATAGAGACTGACTTTTCCTTCTGTTGGACTGATGATCAGATTTTTTTTTCTAATTTTCTGGCTTTTCATCAGCTTCACATTCAAAGGGGAACAAAAAGGTGAGAATGGGAAGATTGCCTGGTGTGCAAGGACAAGGTCCTGCTCCCTAGAACCCACAAAAGTTAGATCTGGAAGCGCATATCCATAGTCCTAGTTCTTCCACATTGAGATGGGAGGCAGAGCCTGGAGAATGTCCAGTGTAGGCAGCACCATTCCCTAGGCAGGCGGTCCAGGGCTGTGTAAGAAAGCAAACTCAGCAGGAGCCTGGGAGTGCGTGAACTAGCAAGGCACTGTTCCTCATGGTTTCTCTTTCAATTCCTTCCCTGACTTCCCTCAGTCATAGACTGGGACCTGGAAACTCATATTAACAATTTTCTCTCCTTGCTTTTGATCAGAATGTTTTATTACAGCAAAAGAATGCATCTGTAATACAACCTTTGGCTCAAGTTCCAGGTCTTACTGTCATAGAATATGTGGTACGATTTTATTCAGAATCTGAGGACAGCAGTAAGGGTCTGTGGTTGAATAAGAATGGTCCTCATCAGCTCATATATTGGAAAGATTAGTCAGCTGGAAGTGGCACCATTCAGAAGGATTTAGAGATGTGGCTTTGTTGGGGTAGCTGATGGAGGAAGTGTGTCATTGAGGGTGGGCTTTGAGGCTTCAGAAGCCCAAAGGAGACCCAACATAAACTCACTTCCTCTCCCTCCCTTCCTCCCCCACCCCCTCTCTTTCCTTCAGATCCAGAGAACTCTCAGCTACTTCTCTAGCACCATGTCTGCCTGTGTGCCCCATGCTCTCCACCTTGATGACAATGGACTAAACCTCTGGAACTGTAAGTCAGCCCCAGTTAAACGCTCTCCTTTGTAAAAGTTGCTACAGCATGCATCTCTTCACAGCAATAGAACAGTGACTAAGTCAGTGTCCCTTTTACATCCTGTCTTCTTTAACCTGAGGATCTTCCATTTTGCCATTGCCAGCCCAATTTGAAGATTTCCCCCAACTGCTTTACCATGTATTTAAACCAATATCTGGACTCAGTAAGTCCTTGTTTTATCTTTGTTTTTTTTTTCTTTGTGAGATCCTGTAGCTCAGGGTGGCCTGAGACTTAGGGTTACTCCCCTGACTCTGCCTCTTGAGTAGTCAGAGTACAGGCAATAGCCACCCAGTTCTGTTTATACAATGTCTCATTGTACATTCCTTAAGATATAATCCATTCTTTTTTTGGAAAGTCGTGGTGTTATGGTTATTTTAACAAGCATTTGTGCTGGTTAGTTATATGTCAGTTTGACAAGCTAGAGGCATTTGAGAAAAAAGGAAATTCGATTTAGAAAATGCCCCCACCAGACTGGCCTGTGGACAAGCCTGTGCTGCACTTTCTTGATGGATGGTTATTTGATCCAGCTTACTGTGTGTGATGGTACCCCTGGGCTGGTGGTCCTGGGTGCTATAAAAAAGCAGGCTGAACACACCATTAAGCAATAGTCTTCAATGACCTCTGCATTATTAGCTCCCATCTCCAGGTTTCTTCTGCCTTACGTTCCTGCCCTGACTTCCCTGGATGAGGGACTACACATTGTAAAATGAAACAAATTCATTTCCTCCCTAAATTGATTTTGGTCATGCTGTTTTAAAAAACCTCCTTAGTTAATTAGAAACTTTAAATAAGACAGCATTTATTTTAAAATTGCTGTTTAGCAGGTACTGTGATGTGTTAAAGATAAACTATAAATAAGGGGCTGGAGAGTTGGCCCAGCATTGAAGACCACTCGCTGCTTTTCTCGAGAACTTGTGTTTGATTCTCAGCACCCACACGGCAACTTGCAACCATCTGTAACTTTGGCTGGAACTGAAGTACTAAGAGATCATATTTCCTTATATAGCATAAGAAGGCACCAGGCACACATGTGGTGCACTGACATGCACATAGACAAAACACCTGTACTCATAAAACATTAAATGAAAATAAGACCTGGTATTTAACATGTCATTTATATTTACATATGGTCAAATAACCAGTTAAATAAATGACAAAATGCAGTGTGATGTGATTCGTATTGTCAGGAGTCTCAATGTGACCTGGTAGCAGGGGCTAAAGCTTGACTACCTCTGTGTGCATCACCTCTGTCTGCATCAGCACCATGTGCATCATCACCTTCGAATGCATCACCCCAGTGCCCATTGCCTCTGTTTGCATCACTTCCGTGAGTATAACATTTATGCTTGTGCTGTTCCTGGAAGCAAGGCAACAGCTGAACCTTTTCTGTGTGAACAGGGGTTTTTTCAAGCAAATAAGACAACAAATGCAGTCTGGAACTTTCTAGGAAGAATTGACATAAACAAGGAGAGTAGTTGTGGCAATATGAGGTATGTTTTAAACCCTGCTAAGGGCATCCACTCCAGGAGTCAATGAGCAAGAAGAATGGCAGATGGTAGGGATGGAAGGGCAGGGTTGGGACGATGCAGTAAATTCTGTGAAATGACATTTAGGCTTTCTACTACAGGTTCTTGGCTTTCAAAGGGAGATCTGAACACCAGGAGTGTCATCAGCCCTGATTAGCTTGCTAAAAATAGGCTCTGGGAGCTGCTGAGCTGCAGTCATCTCACTAGCAAGGCTAAGATGGTCTGTGTATGTGTCCTGGAGCCCAAGATACATGGCTGGGGGTCATATAGTACCCTCCAGGTGGAATTTAGGGCAAAGGAAACTTACTCTTTATTTCTGGCAATATACACAAACAAACCCTTTTAATCTCCAACCCCATGTGTATGTGTGTGTGTGTGTATGTGTGTGTGTGTGTGTATGTGTGTGTGTGTGTATATGTGTGTATGTATGTGTGTGTGTGTGTGTGTGTGTGTGTGTGTGTGTGTGTGTGCCTATTAGGGCAAGAAGGTGACCCTGGACCCCTTGGAGCTGGGGTTACAGGCATTCATGAGCTGCTGACGTATTCACTGAAATATGTGTACTGAGCCGTCTCCCCTGCCATTTAAACACAAATTTTAGTTCCATGGGGTGGATTGTGAAGGTTAATCCTGATAGTCTACTTGGTGGGATTTATAATCACTGAGAAGACAGACTTCTGGGCATGTCATTGAGGCATTTCCAAAGAGGTTTAGCTGGACAGAGACTAACTTCTTGCTGTGGCTCCATCCTGTCCATTGTCAGATATTTTGTCCATAGCAACAAAAGGTAAAGCTGAGACCTACAATATCTTTGTGTCCTTAGTAGACCATATTAATAGCATTAGAAGACGATGACTTTGAACTATGTATGGCCATCTCAGAACTGTATTGCTGCTTTAGTCTGAGATAGACCATGGCGGTTATCTGTTACCAGGATGGTTTTCCTAAGTACTAATCAGGCTAATCCTTTAGCAGCCAGTGTGAAATGCCTGCAGCTTCAGTGGCTTTGGGAATGTGCAGAGACCTTCCACGAAGGGCTGGATATTGCCAGTTTCTGTTGTTCATTCTTCGAGTGGAGCCACAGACAGTAATGATTTAGAGGACCCTGTTTCCTGGTGACTGGTTATTTCTTTCTTCACACACCCACTTTCTCTCTGGGCTGTCACATGTGACAGGCACTTGTGCTCTGTGGATGCTCGCTGGGTTCTCCCTCACTGTTGCTGAGGGAAGTCCTCTAATGAGCTTCCCTCAAATCCTCATTCCTGGCAAATTTGCTGATGGCCACCAAAACCTAAGTGTTCCTGAGAGGGAGAGGAAAAGGGGAGAGAGGGAGAGGGAAGGGAGGAGAGAGAGGGGCAGGTTGGGAAGAGAGAGGGATGGGGATAAGGGAGACTAAAATTGTCCCCAGATTAGGACTGCTGATTTAGGAGAGATTCCATTTCTTTCAGTAATGTACTAACATCATTTTCAACAAATAGTCAAAACAACCCTAAATCCTAGAACTGTTACTCTGGTTCCTGTGTCTCTTACAGAGAGCCAGGAGTCCATCCAGAGGTACAAGGAAGAACTGTTGGTCACCATTGATGCCCAATGATTTCTTAGCTCTCCTAAGGGACAGAGACTTGGATTCCAGTTCAAGTCACCAGCACATGTGACCACAACTATGACTTTTATTTCCATAGGTGACTGTCCCCGTCCTCTTTTACTCCTTGCCTCTATCATTTTTCTTCACAAAGCAGATAAAGCAAATGTTAGAGAATGTTGACCCATATGGACCTGAGATAAAAATCCCACCTTTCCTGCTGGCTCTTCTTGCTTTAGTCCCACACACCCCTGAGGCCCCATTTGTACCATTCTTTCTCCATCATCATCATCATCATCATCATCATCATCATCTTCATCATCATCATCATCATCATCTCCTCCCCTACCTCCTCCTCTCCCACCTCCTCCCCCACCTCTTCTACCTCCTTCTTCCCCAACTCTCCTCCTCCCCACCTCCTCCCCACCTCTCCTCCTCCTCCACTTCCTCCTCCACCTTCTCCTCCTCCTTCACCTTCTTCCCCACTTCCTACTCTTCTACCTCCTCCCCCACTTTCTCCTCCTCCACCTCCTCCTCCTTCTCCTCTACCTCCTCTCCCATCTCCTCCTCCACCTTCTTCTTTATTTTCTCCTTCTCCAACTCCTCCTTTACCCTTTCTCCCCCTTCTTCCCCTCCTCTCCCACATCCTCCTCTATCTCCTCCATCTGCACCCATCTTCCTCCATTTCCTCCTCCTCCTCCCCTACCTCTTCCTCCTTCATTTTACCCACCATCATTACTGCTCATTGCTTTAATCTAAATAAGAAATCCCTATCTTCTCATTCAGTCCTCTGTTTGAAGCCTATAGAGTGGCTGGCCATTCTTGAACCTGTGGCCCACCTCTGCCCTCTCCACCCTTGTCCTCCGTCTCCCTCCCCTCCGAACATCCTTGATATCACTCACCACTACTTTAGAATTTAGAAGACAACCCATAGTTCTGTTTTGCTTTTCGACTTTTTATTTATTTGTTTGTTTGTTTTGCGCTTGTGTTTCGTGTTTTTGTCAGTGGTGGTTTTTGAGATCAGGTTTCATTGTGCAGCTGAGTCTAGCTTAGACCCAAAGCCACTTTTCCCAGGCTCCTCCATGCTAAGCTTTCGGGTGTGCACCACCAAATCTGCCTCCAGATGTTGGCTTGAAATAGATGCCGTGCCCTGAGGCCTGAGCACCATTTCAAGAGGAAATCATATAATCCTTATTTATTTGCTTGGTTCTATCTTCGTGACCCAAAGAAAACTAGAAGCAGCTGCTCTCGCCGGTGTGTGTTTTGTTTTCTGCTTCAGGGTTATTATTTTGTACGTTCACTCTGTAAGTTCTCTTTGAATCCTTCTATTTATATAGCTAGTAAATAATTATGTGAGAGTCAACCCAGTTGAGTGAATAAAGTCATTTGCAGATGGAGGGGAGAACATTCAATGGCCTGCTGTGGTCCAGCAGGCCTGTCCAACTTATTGTTTGAGACAGTATTTTACTATGCCATCTGTGTTGGCCTGGCCACAGTTTTTAAATTTTTTATTTTATTTTAAATTTGTGAGTGAGTGTGTGTGAGAGAGGGAGAGAGAGTCCTCAAAGGCTTCCTATCTCTTTAGGGTTATAGGTAGTTTTGCTCTGCCTGGTGTGGGTTCTGGGAGCCAAATTCTGGTCCTCTGCAAGAGCAGTAAATGTTCCTAACTGCCGACTCACCCTTGGCCCCTGTCCAACTTCGTGACTGTTGGTGTGAGTCCTCATTGTTCAATTGCCTTCCCCTTTATTTAGAGGCCCCCCAATCATCAACCACCAAAGATGTTGTGTGACTTTGAGTACACTAGTCTTTCTGCTTTCCTCACGCCCCACTGTGAACTGGATTCTCCAATGATACACAGTGAAGGAAGGTAATTTTTAAAAGTGTGTGTGTATGTGTGTGTCTATGTGTGTCTGTGTGTGTCTTGTGTGTGTGTGTGTGAATGCACCATGTACATATGGAAATCAAAGGACAACTCATTCCTCACCTGCCATCCACCTTGGTTTTGTTTGTTTTGTTTTTGTTTTTGAAGCTGGATAACTGACTGGTCTTGAACTTATAAGATAGACCAGGCTGGGGGGGGGGGCGCGTAAGTCTCAGAATCCTCCTATTTCTGCTTCCTTCTTAAGGTAGGTTCTGGGACCAAACTCAGGTCCTTGAACTTTTGAGGCAAGCATTTGACCTACTGCATCAGGTTCAATTTTGTTGCAAAGCAAACTAAAGAAAGATCCCACAGGTCACTACAGGACTAATTGCTTTCTTGAATTTTTTTCTTTCATTCTGAAAGAGAAAAGCTTGGGGAGTATTTGGAGTGGGGTCAAGGGTATATTAATTATTACTTGTGGGTTACAGTTTTAATGTAGAAACAACAAAGGTGTATCTTGACACGTTTACTAATTACTTAAAAGTATTTTTTTAAATGCTTGGCTCATACTATTTTCCTACAGCCATGGCAGGAAATCAGAGCAAACTAATTTCCTTAGAGATACAGTGGGACAGTGTTTTGAAATATTGCCTAGTGTTCAGTGGTAACACTAGGCTTTTATTCCATGGCTGCATCTCTGTTGTTCTGACATTTTATTCTTAATTGTTCCCTCAGTGACAGTGGTTGCTGCCACCACTGTGAAGAAAAGATAGCAGGGGAAGAGCCCTGGAAAGAAAGAAATAGGAAGATAATTCTGGAAATGGACCTTCTTTTCTATTACAAAGGAGGCAAAGATTGACTGCATCAAGCAACATCGCTAAGTTTAGTAAACTAACTGTTCTCCAGAGGGTGACCTCCATAATAGACAGACTGGTTATTCAACCAGGGGAGATTTGGTCGGGTAGGTGGAAGTGAATTTGTTAATGGCTTATAGCCTTCCTCTTATGAGATGGAGCATGAGGTGGTCCACACAAGTGACAGCAATGCATTCAGAAACCTTGTGAAGAACTTCAGCTGTATTGGTTGTAAAGTCCATGTCACATAAAGTCCATGTCAATGGAAAATTACCCCCTGAAACCTCCCCTTCCCAGAAGGGTAAGGCCACACGACCCCAAGAAAAAACCCCTCCTTTCCCAAGAAGGGTGTAGACACATGGTTCAACGAAAAACCATGGGTTATCAGACAAATGGAGCTGTCTGGCAGCAGGTAGCTCCCCCTTAGAAGATCCCCAACATCCCACCAATGCCAACCAACCAGTTTATTGCTAAAAAACTACCCTGCTCAAACTGTATATAAGCTTCTGCCAAAGTTCGTCCGTGGCTGCTTCTTTTCCTGCGTGAGTGAACGGCTCCAATGTGTTGGTCCAATAAAATCCTCTTGCAATTGCATCGATTACTGTCTCCCTGTGCTTCTTCAGGGGGTCCCAGTAGTGCGGCCTTCGAGCTCCACAGGTGACTTTTACCATGGCTGCCCAAAATGTCTGATAGGAAGTGATGTAAAGGCATGGACAGTTTTTCCTGCCTTACAGTTCAAGGTTATGCATTTTGTCCTGGTGGGGAAGGCTTGGGGCAGGAACCAGAATCGAATTGGTCACATTGCATCAACAGTCAAGAAGCAGAGAGTGAACAGGAGAGAGTGCTGAGCTTGAAAACTTCAAGGTCTACCCCCAGGCATAGACTTCCAATAGTAAGGCTCCACCTCCTAATGGTTCCACAATTCTACCAACCAGCCAGCAGCTGGGGAGCAAGTGTTCAAAGAGATGAACACATGGAGGACAGCTCACATTTAAACTGTAATGATAGTTATGGCCTGGGTAGAGGACTGAGTGGCCAGAGAGTCTGGTTAGTTCTTCGATAGGTTCTCCCATGTGGTGTCTCTGAACTGCTCCCAGAATATGACTGAACCTGCCAGAATATAGAAACCTTCTCTCCATGTTCCTATGTCTGACACTTCCTATGAAGTAAGCTATCCTTTGTTTCAAAATCTCCTCTCTTCTCTTATATATCAGCACCTTGGGAACTTTCTTTAGCAGAACCTAGGAGTGGTGTATAAAACCAAGGTGTCTTTGTCTTAATGAGCTTCATGATGGTAATTCCCCCTGATGGTATTGACGAAGCTGTGTGAACCAGGATAACATGGTGAGGATGCTTGGAGAGTCAGTAAGAAACCACAGACTTGCTTTCTTCAGAGGCAATGGCATCCTTAGACACAGAGCAGAGCTGTCTCTGAGACCAAGCAGGACAGAAAACATCCACAGCTGCCATTTTGACATAAAAATGCCTCTTCTTGCGTTAGCAAATCTTCATGGCTCTCACAGAGGCATAAACTAATTTCCAGTAGAACAAGCACCAGCGAACAACGGTTTCACACGAGCAGCCAGGCAGAGAAGAAGAGAACCTTGACCTCATGAAGGCTGGATGCCCCAGGGGGTGGGAATTTTGAGGGTGGGGAGGTGGGAGTGGGGGGGTGTAGATAGAGGTTACATCCACAGAGAAGAAGGAGGAGGGGCGAGGGGATTGGGGGTTCCGAGGGGGTGGTGGGGGATGGGGTAAGGGGACAACATAGGAAATGTAAATAAATCATCCAATAAAAAAAAAAAAGAAAGAAAAAAAAAGAAAGAGTCAATTTTTAATAAAATTAATTCTTCTTTTATAAAAAAAAAAGAAATCTGTGTTTCTGTAGCTGGCTCTGGAGAAGTCTTCAAGCTGGATATCTCATGAATACCTTGGAGCAGACTGGCCACATAACCCAAATCCCGAAAGTCCTTTGATGGAGGTCTGAGGAGAGACTCCCAAATACACCACACTGGCAGAGTTGGTGGTGATTGTACAGCAAGAATTTCATAGTGTGAGTCTCTATGGGGTTGTGTGATATGGGGACACCATCTAGGAATGTAACTCCATCATCAGGCCTGTGGCAGCGCTTGTTAAACAGATATGTTGGGAGGAGGAGGAGAGAAAAAAATAAAGAAGAGAGGTGAGAGAGTGAGAAGAGTGGGGGAGAAAATGAGAATGAAGATCAGATAGGAAAGAGGACAGAGCAAGAGAGTAAGAGAGTGAGAGAGTAAAAGAGTGTGAGAGAGAGCATGAGAGAAAGAGAGCAAGAGAGAGGGAGAGAGAAAGAGAAGCAGAGAGGAAAAGCAGGGAGGGAGGGAGAAAGGGAGAGGGGGAGGGGGAGTGGGAGTGGGAGTGAGAGGGGGAGAGGGAGAGAGCTTTTGTTCTTAAATTGAAAGTACAAGGTACCTTTCTCAGCCTGAGGCCTCCTGAGAAACAAGAACTTTCTTAAAGAGCAGTTGACACCAGGATGAAAAACAGAAAAAGGTCCACCAGGGAGCTGCTTAGAGGGAAGGGGGAGTGGGGGATTGAGCTGCTTGCCTTCCTTGTAGAAGAATGGTGCTTCTGCTTTCATTCCTAAGGCTTCCAGGTACGCCTGTGAAAGTGTTTCCAGCATTACAAGCATCATCCATGCCGGAATCTTTCTAGCTCATGTCTGTTGGCAGAAGTTGCCATCAATTTATCTTGGAATGACTTTTTTAAGGATGAAAAATGGAGGACTGCAGAATGATGGCTCTCTGCTGGGCAACTCATCTGACTAAACGTTTGGGTCTATTTGTAGAATATCTGTGCTTGGCTTCAAGAATATATTCATGCTCTAGCCAGCATGGCAAAAAAATATTCCTACCCCAAGGAAGCGTTGAAAGATGGGATGTAAGCTTTGGGGATACCTCTTAGGTGCCAATCATGATATATCATGGTGAAGAAATGCATGCCCTTAGAAGGGGCCCTGGGTTTGAATCTCTACTTGCTACACTGACAAGCACTTGTAGAGAGATCCATGCTGAAGGCTTTTCTAGTGATGTTTTATCCCCTCCCCAATAACCCCCTTGTGTGTGTGTGTGTGAGAGTGTGTGTGTGTGTGTGTGTGAGTGTGTGTGTGTGTGAGTGTGTGTGTGTGAGTGTGTGTGTGAGTGTGTGTGAGTGTGTGTGTGTGTGAGTGTGTGTGTGAGTGTGTGTGTGAGTGTGTGTGTGTGAGTGTGTGTGTGTGTGTGAGTGTGTGTGTGTGTGTGTGTGTGTGTGTGTGTGTGTGTGTAAATCAGGCCTATGCCTTCCTTAATCATTCTCTACTCTTATTATTTTTTTTTATGTTTATGTTTAGCCTGATTGTGTGTCTGCACACCACCTGAGTTTCTGCTGCCCTTGGAGGCTAGAAGAAGGTTTCAGATCCTCTAGAACTAGACTTACAGATGGCTGTGAGCCATCTTGTAGGTGCTAGGAACTAAACCCAGGTGCTCTGTAAGAGCAGTAAGTACTTTAAACTATGAGACATCCTTCCTTCTGCTCCATTCAATGTCTTGAGGCTGGATCTCTCAACAGGACCTCTGCCTTGGTTCAACTAGGCTGGCTGAGCAGCATTGCCCGGGAAGTCTCCTCTCTCTGGCTCTCCAGTGCTAAGATGGCACTCATGCACCAGCACTTGTGTGCCAGGCTTTTTCTGTGGCTGTTCCAGATCTGAATGGGTTCTCAATGCTTGAGTGACAATAACCTTACCTTCTGAGGCATCTCCACAAACCCAACTCCTATACAAATAGATAGAATTGAGCAAGATCCAGTTTTATGGGGAGGGGTAGAGAAATGATAGGGTTGCCCATAATGATAGCCTGAGACTCCTGGGGAAATCTGACATCAGCAAGTCTCCTGGAATGTAACTTCTGTGCGATCTCTCTCTCTCTCTCTCTCTCTCTCTCTCTCTCTCTCTCTCTCTCT
>NW_021604620.1:6905719-6913659 GCF_004785775.1 Grammomys surdaster | reverse complement strand
TCTCTCTCTCTCTCTCTCTCTCTCTCTCTCTCTCTCTCTCTCTCTCTGTCTCTGTCTCTCTCTCTCTCTCTCTGATGGAGTAGCCCATACAGGTCAACCATCTGCTTAAACCCTACAAATGCTGGATAAGGTGAACCAATGAGCAAGTACCTGGTAAGCAGCTCTGGGAAGAAAGCAGATCTTGGAAACCTGTTGTGACCACTGGATCACTTTCTGTGTTGTAACATTTACTAAGTTGTGATAGTTTGTATGGCGACAAGGAACCAAGCAGAGGGATAACAGCCCAAGCATTTCTCACTCATCTTAGCCTGAGGTGACAAACATTGGTGACAGACGATTATTAAGTGAGCCATAACATGAGGTAGCTCTAAACTCCCAGAGGAAAGAGACTGACCACTGTAGAATCCTGTTTCTCGTGCAGAATTGTAAGCTGTGGACACAGAGGGACATCTAATGAGGTAAGGAAGAGGGCGGAAGGCTAACGTGTTAGGCAGAGCTTTTTAGCAGGCTGGTGATGCTTATGAGGTAAAATTTTAATATCAGGGAATTTCGAAGGAAGGTGTTCTGCAAATTCACAGTTCAGAGGCTGGATGGCTGTGTCTCAGGAGGAGGGCAAAAATCAGAGACAGAACAGGCCTCAGCAGAACAGAAACTTGAATCTTGCCAGTTCCAGAGTGCTTTAAGGTGGTCTGCCCCTAATCTCTTCCTCTCCAGGAAAGGATGCACTCTTTAAAGACAATGGAGTCACATCAGCTGGGTCTTACTTGGCTGAGTTCCTAACACTGACCCTTAAGAAAGAGTGACATATTTTGAAACTGACATTGCAGATCAAACTCTTTTGTGCACGTTGATAGAAAAGCCTTCGACGATACCTTTTCCAATAACTTCCATCAATGATTTTAAAGCACCACATGCAAGTAGGGTAGACTTCAGAAAATTCAGATATTTCATTGTTAAGAACATTAATCAATGCAATTTTCATATTTTTAAAAATCAAGAAGAAATTGTGGTTATCTCCATAAATGCAGATGTCTGATAAAGTCAAAATATTCAGCGTTTAAAGAACATTTTAACTTACTTCAGTAGAAAAGACCTCTCTAGATCTAAAAAAGAATTTCTAGAAAATATCAACCAAAAGCTTACTTACATGAAATATTGAAAGTACCTCTATTAACGTTAGTTTGAAGCATTGCCGTGTAGATCTTAGACAGTGTGATAAGTCATTAATACATAGTTAATAACTGTGTTGGTTATGATCACAGAGTAAAAATCTCTGTGCAAATACAATTGCTATTCAAGCAGGTGTGAAAATAATAAAATAATAAAGAATTCAAAAATTAAAATGAAGAACAGGCTGGAACAGCCCTATCAAGGAAGCAAGAGGCCAGTGAGCCTGTGCTTTGTGAAAATTAAGAACTTACCCATCAAATAATACAGTTTCCAATAATGAATGGCAGGGACCATACAGCCGCATGTAAGAGAATGACATTGAACTCACAAACGTATCAGCTTAAAATGGACTAAAGACTAGAACAGAAGGCATAAAACCACAGAAGAAAGAGGGGAAAGCTTCTCTGGTATTGATCTTGTTTTGGATGTAATATGAAAAAGTTCAGACAATGAAAGTACCAACAAGTAGTCACAGCTCTGTTACATTAAATAGACTGTTCATGACCTGGAGTGAACCAACAACACAGAAGAAAGACTTCCAGGCCACCATTTCAGGTACAAGAGCAATGCCTACCTCTCAAGGGGAAGAAAAACTCAGTTTAAAACTGGGCAAAGATACAAGTATGTATTCCTCCAAAGAAGGTCTAAAAATTCCCCAGATTTTAATATTGTCATCAGACTGAATTCTTTAAACACCACAGACTAAACACAGACATCTGTTGATTAGACTAGTCAGTGAACTCTGACCTGACCATGAACTCTGATGGTGTTTGCCGAGGAGCCCTCGGTCGCAGTGTTGGAGCCTCAGCACTAGCGAGCCTCAGTTATCTGTATGAAGTGGCTGCTCCCACTCACCCCTAGATGACTGAAGGTTATTGGAACAGGCTGTGTAGATGGACTCGGGCTGACTTAAACAGCTGTTGCCTAGGAGATGTCTCCCCGCCTTCCTTCCTCTCATGGCCACCATTGTCCATCAGATCCCAGTCTGGATCAGTCCCTGTCACGTTGCCTTGGCTGTCACACTCTCATGCAGGCAAGACATCTCTCCATCTGTGTTGTCACGGCCATTTTCTCTTTTTAGACGTTAGAAGTCATTAGCACTGGCTGAAGAAGTAGATTAATTGGAGAAAGAAAACAACTGGATTTAACGAGGCAATCCTGGTGACACCGTTCAAACAGAGCAATCAATGTCCTCGGTTCTAAGCTTGGCTGTGTTAGGCTGTGGGACTGCTACAACAGAGCGCTCAGGATGGGAAGCTTGTTTTATAAAAGTTCAAGGCTCTGAATCCTTGAAACCAAAGGCTGGGGTGTAGACGGGGATGATTTTTCAAGTCCTTTCCTCTTGGTTTAAAAATAGCCGTCACCTGTCCCTCTTTGTGTGCACACATTCCTCCCATCTCCTCTGATAAAGTCACAGACACTTTGGAGGATGGCCCCTCTTTACGATCCTGTCCCACTTAGCCTTTAATATGATGTCGATGAACGCAATATTATTTTTGTCAGTGTTGTGAGAACATACTTATGGAAAGCAGGGATAATTTTGGTTTGCCGTTTGACAGTATGGTCCACTGAGGTGGGAATAGCATGGGGGTAGGGGTTGAGGTAGCTGCTTGCATTGTATTTGTAGGCAAGAAGAGAAGAGAGATGAATGCCGGTGCCAAGCTTGCCTTCTCCTTTTTGTTTCACCCAGGACTCCTGCCCATAGGAGGGTGCCACCCACATGGAAGCTGAGGTGGTCTTTGGGGTTGCAAATGCTAAAGCCAGGCCCAGTGTCTCTCTCTTTCAGAAACCTCAATTCACCTCAGTTAACCCACTCTCCACACTCCCTCTCAGAGGTTTGCCTGGCCGGTGAGTCTAGATCCTGTCAAAATGATAATCATTAGTAACCGTTACATCTTTCATCTCCAAATTCAGTTTTGTTGGGGGTAGAATTTCCTATGTGTGTGGGGACCTCAGTGGACTTCATCCTCTAACACCTCGGTTGACCAATAGCATATTGTCCTTTCACTGGCCAAACCTGTGACCAATGGTGAGCTACCCAAACATTTCCATTTTGATCAGCTTCACAGGACAGGGACTTTGGAAAGGGATTAGGAAGTGGCTATTTTGTTAAATAGTAATGAATTTTCAGAGAATCTGGGCTCAATCTCGATGAGGACAACAAAGAGGGCATGTTCTTTCCTTTTACTCTAAGAAACACTTAGATATTTTCATCATTCCTTCCAAACGCTGGCTTTGTTTCCCTTACCGATGTGAACACTCAAGCATGAAACTCTCTCATTAAAGACGCCATTGTTCTCTGCACACAGCACAGGAGACCTGACAATCCAGTCTAATGATTTAAATGCATCATGTTATAGGACATGATTGATTAACATGTGGCTTACCTAGAAAAGCAGCTCACACTGGAGAATTTAATTCTGCTGAGTGGCGAGCTGTGACTTCTTGCTGATGAATGGCTTTTCCAGAGAACTTTCCATTTACAATATGAAAGAATGAAGATCAGGCACGACGCTCATTTTTCAACCTGCAGAACTTGTTTGAGCTGCCTGTGTCTCCATTATTTTATCAGGAAAGCTGTATCAAATAAAAGCATGGAACTGATTTGTTTTGTTTTGTTTTTTGCTGTTGTTGTTTTTAAAGATGTAACTTCCCACGGATTTCTGGATGAAAGCATGTATAAAACATTTCCTTTGTGCTACTGTGCAAAGATTCGTCATTCAACAGATGTCTGGTATTGCCTCGGGCTGATTGTTACAGTATGTGATGGTTCATCTTGATGGTCAACTGGATGGGATTCAGAGTCACCATGGGAACAAATCTCCATCCTTGTGTGTGAAGGAGTTTAGAGATTAAGACTAATCGAGGAGGGAAGACCCACTGGAAATTTGGAGGATTCCACTCTGTAAGAGGGATTTCAAGGCTGAATAAACTGGACGCCCACATTCATTGCTCTCTGCTTCCTGATTGTGGATGTACTGTGACCAGCTACTTCCTGCTGCCAGGCTTTCCTCAACACAATGGACTGTATCTCTCCTATCAGCGTATAAGACAAAATCAACCCTTCCTCTCTCAAGGTGCTCCTCACTGAATATGTAGTCACAGCAGCGAGAAAAGTCACTAATAGAAAATAATGTGCTTGTCTTTAGGCAGAGCCAAATATACATAGCATGCCTGTTTCGATAGGAATGGCCTCCATGGGCTCATTGCTCTGTCATTAAGAGTGGCACTATTTGAGAGGGATTAGGAGGTGTGGCCTTGATGGAGTAGGTGTGGCTTTGTTGGAGGAAGTATGTCATAGGGGGTGGTCTTTGGGGTTGCAAATGCTAAAACCAGGCCCAGTGTCTTTCTCTTTCAGGTGCCTGTTGATCCAAATGTAGAACTCTCAGCTTCCTGTCTAGAGCCATGCCTCCCTGTGTGCTTCCATGCTTTCTACTCTGATGATAGTAGACTAGACCTCTGAATAGAAGTAAGTCCCAATGAAATGCTTTCATTATACGAGTTGCCTTGGTCATGGTGGTTTACTACAGTAGAATGCTAAAAACACGTGGAATTTGGGGTTTCCATGTTGGTTATTGGACCCCTACCCAGGGGGATATAAGTTACAATACACTGAGCCCCCTAAAATGCTATCCAGAAAATGTCATGTTGGACCAATACTGGAATTCATTGAAAAGCCTAACATACGTACATGCATGCATACATATATACATACATACATATATACACATATACATACATTCATACATATTAGCATTAAACTTTGTGCAAGCTTCCTTTTTACTAGGGGTTAAATTGGAGCCTTCTAGAAAGTACTGGTGATACCCCAGTGTTCTTCCAGTTTGGAGGACTAGACTGTCCTCATGGGTTAGTGTCCTTACTGGTCTTGTCTTTCCTGCTTTGGTCTGACATGAGCAACATCTGGAGCACCTCAGGCTTGGGAAGGTAATTTGTGAAGAAGGTTAAATACACTCTGGCCCTCCAGATTTCAGGCTCCTCAGTAGAGCTAGTCTGGCCAGAGAGTCTCCTGTGGGAGTGGTGGGGATGCCCTTGCCTACAGAAGTATCTTATTTCACCGGTCCAATCAGCCTCCTGGATCTCTGTGTCCATCCAAGACCGCAACCTCTGCTCAAGGCCTTCAGCTGCTGTGTAGGACTCAGGTCTCCCTGTCTGTTTCTCTCTATGTCTCTCTCTCTCTTACTGTCAAACACACACAGTCACACACAGCCACACACACACTCACACTACACATTCACACTTACACACAGTCACACACAGTCATACGCACTAGCACTCTCTCACACACACATTGTCACATACACTCACATTCAAACTCTCACACATACACAATCACTCATACACACTCTCACACTCACATACAGTCATACACATACTCATACTCTGACACACTTACACATACTCACACTTACACAGTCACATACATTCAAACTCTCACACATACTCACACATCCATTCATACTCATACAGACACTCACACACATTCACACACACTCACACACTCTTACACACAGTTGCACACATTCACACACATTGACACACAGTTATACACACTCACACACACACACTCACACATACTCATATCCAAACTCTTACACATACTTACAAACTCACTCATACCCATTCACACAGGCATTCACACACACTCACACTCTCACATATTTACACACACTCACACTTACACAAGTCATGAGCACTCACATTCACACACACTTGCTCACACACTCTCACACAGCACACACACTTGCACCCTCACTCATTCACACCTATTGTCACACACTCTCACACAATATGCCCACTCTCACACACAGTCATACACACACACACACACATTTGTACTCTCACACACTTATACTCACACTTACACACTCAGATACAAACTCATAAACGCACTTAGTAAAGAATATCTCTCACTGGGGATAAAGCTTGGTTGGTTGAGCACTTTCCAAGCATGCATGGGTATCAGGTCCGATCTCCAGCACAGAGTAAACATAGGGACATATTGATGTGTGTATACAGTTCTGGTATGGGAAAATCGCAGTGGAGGTGGAGATAGATGCTTCTTCCATCCTCTGTCTCTCTTCCCCCTCCCTTCTCCTTACCTCCTTTCTCTTCCCTCTCCACCTCCTCATTCCCATCCCCCTCCTCCTGTTTTCTTTGAGACAGGGTATTGCTATACATAGCCCATGCCGCCCCTGAACTCACTATATAGCTCAGGGTGACTTCACCCTCAAGTGTCTCTCCTCCCTCCCGAGAGCTAGGGCTAAACCACACACATGTCCAGCCCCTTCCTCCTGTTTATACCCTGTCTGATTAGGATGTGTCTCCTGGGGCCTGGAATACGGTTCCACGTTTAATGCTTTGGAAAAAAAAGAGTAGAGATATGCTCTGTAGAAGTGATATCTTTATTCTGGAAGGATTTTAAAGGCCATTAAGGTGAATCTGTAGTAAAAATTCAAATTTCAAGTGACTGTTTTAAGTGTTGCTTCACAGAGGGAGCTGCTTCTGCCTTGTGTGGAGCAATGGTTCTCTTCTGGGAGCATGGTGGTATCTTCATCACCATCCTTGGCCCACAGGGATGGAAGATCCCAAAGGCCATCCTGGAAGAGCTATGGCAACAAAGAAGAACCAGGTGGAGGCCGGGGAACTTGTGCCAGAGGGAGAGAGATAATAGTGTCGTGGTGAAAGAAAGCTCACTAGGGTTATTGCTTTGGGATCCAAAGCAAATAAAACATCTGTCTGACTTCAGTCTTCTGTTGAATATATTTTCTCCCCAGAGAGTCACAGTCCCCCCAAAGTGCCATCCCTCTGCAGAGACATTTCTGTAGTTAGTTGCTTCCTGCTTGATGTTTAAATGTTTATAATGCTCCCTGTGCTAAACCCAATAAAATGTCTAGGCTGTTTTGCTAACTAAATCTCTCAGTGAGTTTAATGAATGTTGATTTCATTTACAGAAAGATTTTTCAATATGTTCTAAGCCTATAAAACCCCAAGAAAAAAGATGTTCTTAAGGTCGACAGTCAAGTGCATGTGTGTACTTCTGTCCCACCTGCTGTCCTTACACTTAGGATTTTGGCCTCCTTTTGCTCTTTGTTAAGAAATGGAAAGTACTGGTGCTGAGCTGTTGAGACAGTTCCCTTGATAGGTGCTTGCCTCACAAGCATGAGGACCCAAGTCAACCCCACCCCCCCCCGAAACTCATAGAAACACCAAGTGTGGTGGCACACACTGGTCACCTCAGTGCTGGGGAGGCAAAGACAGACAAATCCTTGGGATTTATTGGTTAGTGAACTCCAGGTCAAGGAGAGCCCTGTCCCCAAAGTAGTGAATGACATTTCTGATGATGACAGAGACCAAGGAGACTGTCCTCTTGCCTACCTACATGAATGCAGATATGCACACAGACCCACTTTGCTGTCTGGGACAAACATTTTGCATTTCTTGTGTTAATTTCTAACCTCTTCTTTGGTAAGACAAAGAAGAGACTATTGTTTTATGATACTTTTTCTTTCCTAAATCTTTTCAAACTCTAACCTTTTGTTCTTTTTCCTCCTTGTCCCTAGTCCCAGGAAGAATGAAGTTTAAAAGGACACAGAGAGAGAGAGAGAGAGAGAGAGAGAGAGAGAGAGAGAGAGAGAGAGAGAGAGACAGAGAGAGACAGAGAGACAGAGAGACAGAGAGGAGGAGAAGCAGGAGGAGGAGGAGAGAAGAAGAAGAAGAAGAAGAAGAAGAAGAAGAAGAAGAAGAAGAAG
>NW_021604620.1:6904961-6905709 GCF_004785775.1 Grammomys surdaster | reverse complement strand
AGAAGAAGAAGAAGAAGAAGAAGAAGAAGAAGAAGAAGAAGAAGAAGAAGGAGAAAAGGAAGAGGAGGAGGAGAAAAGAAGAAGAAGAAGAGGAAGAGGAAGAGGAAGATGAAGAGGAAGAAGAAGAAGGAGATTTAGAAGCAATACTTGCACCCCAGAGTCCCCTGATATCTCTGTTCCAGTTGATCTAAGTACACTTTGTATTCAGCAGACAAGCTATAAACTTCATTGCAAACCTGACTGGGTCTGCAATCATCCAGACAACACCTGGATTGTCTATGAGGGTGAACAACCCATCCTGATGAGTGTTGTACCATTTATGGGCTGAGGTCCTAAGAAGAATAAAATTGAAAAGAACAGAAGGCCAGTGAGTGACAGCATTAACCTCCTCCTCTCTGTTTCTTGTTCCTCATAGTTGTAAAACTCCAGGAAATCCCTGAAGTCACACATGCTCGTTACTAAGGAGCACACATACACACATACACAGACAGACACTGTGGTGGACTGTGTACCTTCAAACTGTGAGCCCAAATGAATCCCTCCTTTCTTATATTGATCCTTGTGAGACATTTGATCACAGCAATGAGAAAAATCACCAACATATAAGTCTTTTTGAAGAGATAAAACAGATTTTAATCCATGCAGTGAATTTAGTTTCTGCTAATCTTATTCATTCACACAATTTAACTAGATGAATAACATCTCTCTCTCTCTCTCTCTCTCTCTCTCTCTCTCTCTCTCTCTCTCT
>NW_021604620.1:6900423-6904951 GCF_004785775.1 Grammomys surdaster | reverse complement strand
TCTCTCTCTCTCTCTCTCTCTCTCTCTCTCTCTCTCTCTCTCTCTCTCTCTCTGTGTGTGTGTCTCCCTCCCTTCCTCCCTCCTCTTCCCCTCCTCTTCCCCTCCCTCCCCTCTATTTCCCTTCCTTCTTTTTTCTCTTTTTGTTTTCTTGTAACAGGGTATCTGTATGTAGCCTGAGGTGACCATGTCTACCTAATACAACTTCTAAAATTGTGCTGTTGCTCATTGTGTTATTGTCTAAGAAATTTTCAGAAGCTACAGTGTTTTTGTTTTCATTGCTGCCATCTTAGACAAGATTTTACTTATCCATTGCACTGCCAATCACCTTTAGATCACCAGTCCTAATCTAGGAGTCGCTCATTTTGGCCTCTGCCCAGCTTTGAACCTGTTGGCTAACCTATTCACATTGTGTATTTGTCTCACATGTTCCCTTTCTCCTCATGGACATGATGATGCAGACACGTGCTTTGTGAAGCATCCTTATCCATCATGGTTTAACCCATATCTTATTTCTGATTCCCACTCTTTGTAGCAAACCCTTGAATGATTCATTTTGGTAAACACAGCTTCTGTATTGTGTTCTAAATTACATACACATACATACACACACATGTGCACATACACACATACACAGAAAAACACATATACATATATACTCACATATACAGTGCTCCCATATACACACAGAGACATACATAAATATATACATTATATACATATACATACACACATATGTAAATACACACACATATTCATCACACACATACACACACAAACACACCCACACACCTTTCTGCAAGAAGATGAAAAAGAGATTCTTTTCCATCTTCGGAATTCAGCTCAGACATCCTTTTAACTAAAAAATAAATCTCTGTCCTTTTTCATACCATGTACTTCTTGGAGCTATCTTTTGTATTTAGCCATGGCAGACTTTCTTCCTGTAGACTCCAACAGCTTCTGGAACAGAGACCAACCCAGCATATAATACACAGTGGGGGGGGGTTTAGCCTTGTTTGAATGAATCGATCTGTCCTAGTAACATATATAATATGTTATATGTTATATGTTACATGTTCCATGTAACCAGAGATAACTTAGCCTCTCCCTTCTTTGTGTAGAGGAGATAAGCTAAAGTCCAATGGCAGTTCTAGAAGAGTCGTACACACTGGCCCTTACACATTTCCATATGGTATTAGGAAATTAACATAATAAAGTTTTCTTTGTCATTTCTGGATGGAACTGGACAACAGAAGTTAGAGGGAAACCATCTAGAATGGCGTGAAGTGAGGAGGAGTTACACATCATCTAACCACAAGCACATTACCGAACGATGATGAATTCCATTTGGCAAACAGAAGAAAAGAAATACAACCTGATTTCCCAAGAAATTTTGTTCAGAATCTCAGCCTGAAAGAAAACTTCTCAGAATCAGTTCTGGTCTTTGTGTGACTCACCGTAGTGGGGCCTTAAACAGAAGCCTCTTGTCCCTAAGAGAACATCAAATTAAATTAATTAATTAATTAAAATAAAAACATCCTTTTTTGCAAACACTGTGCATGTCTTCAAAAGTGGGGGTTACGATCATTGTTACATAAGTAACACCTGAGATCATCTGAGAGAAGATTAAAATTAAAAAGGCCGACAAAAATTTGGAGTTGTGGCTAATCAATAGGCCAGACACGGCAAATTACAGGTATCACCAAACTCCAGATCCTTCTGATTATAGCCCCACTTTTAGAACTGCGCATTGAGACTCACGGCCAGGAGGAGCATCATTAACCACCCCAGTAAACAACTTCTCCAGGCTCTTTGCTTTCCTTTTAATTTCTGCAGGTTTTTTCCCTCTCTGTGAAGTCAGAACTGGGAAATTACATGGTAAGATTCAGACACCAGTTAGAAATGAGGTGTGATGACATGCAATTCTGTGTTCTTACCACGCAAGTGTCAGGAAAGCCCCATCCTCAGCTATAATGAGGGGGTGTAAAGGGGAGTCTAAATGTTCTGTGTTAAGAATGGGCATAAAGTTCATCACAGTGGAGTACATTGCTGAGTCCCTGACAGGCGCTGTTAGGGATGAGGAAGGACAGCAAGACTGTAGGAGATGGGAACGTCACTTCACAAATTCAAGTGTGGAAAACACACAACCTCAGTTTTCCATACAAAACAGGATTCCGTTATGACCTATCTCCACCTGGCCTCTAGAAACCTCATCTCAGTTGCTTCCTCACTCTTCCTGTTGATGTTCTAAGTTGTGATGGGTTTCCATGGCAACATGAAGTCCCTAAGGAAAGCCTATATACAGACTGGACCATCAGCTGTTCATATGGTCACTCCCTGACCTAGCCTCATTCTTGCTTTTTTTAAAAGAGCTGATGCATGCAAGTCCTTCTTCAGATGTCACCAGAGATAAACCCCCAACTTAACTGACGATTCCTACTCATTTTTTTTCAAATCTGGACCACATTATACTAAGAAACTGTAACGGCCCATTCTGCCCCATGTTTGGGGACCACTATGTCCTGGTCCGAGGGATAAGTCAACATGGTCTAGCAAGAGAGAGAGTGGGGATGGAGGGGCAAGAGACGCGAAGAATGAAGACAAGACAGAGAGTCTGTTCAAGTCCCCTTTATTGAAAGGAAATCCTGGGTATATATAAGCACAAGCAGGGGAACGCAGCTGAAGACACTTTACCACGTGCGCCTTGCAGCTGGCGGCATTAAACAACAAAACAAGATATGGGAGAAAAATAAGATGTTTATTAGAGTGTGCTCCACTGTTGTAGGCTGTTGAAAACAAGTCTCTTGTCATGGTATATGGCTCAAGATGGCTGCAAAGATGATAGCCTCTTTCTGCTAGGACTCTGGCTCCTAACAAGGAACCAGAGTCAACTATGACTGTTTATAGTTTTTCTGCCCTCCTTGATGCAAACTCACTTCTGATACTACATCATCCTAAAACTCTGAGGACATCTGACAACCATGTGACCAACACACCATCCTTTCCATTCCACATTTTCTAGCACCCCAAATCATTCCCGGGAAAGGAGAACAGAAGTTAGCCTGGCATCAGTCATTCTCCTGTTCCTATGATAAAATACCTGACAAAACCAACTTTTTAAGGAGAAAGGTCTTATATTGCCTTACAGTTTGAGAGACACCATTGATCACAGTGGTAAAGTATCTATCTGGCCACATGACATCTACAGTCAGGAAACAGTATGAACAGGAAGTAGTGTTGGTCTCTAAAACCTCAAGGCCCACCCCCTACAGACCTATTAGTGAGGCCCTACCTCCTAAAGGCTTTATGATGTTCTGAAACAGCGCCACCAGCTGTTTAAACACATGGGCTTATGGGAGGTATGTCACATTCATGCCATAGCACCCCACCCTCAGCCCCCGAATTCAGAGTTGCCACGTGATCTAAGGTTTCCGCAGCCAAGTTTTTTAGACAGAGATGGGTTCTAGTGCAGCAGGAATTCTGTTATCCCACACTGCCCCCCCCCCCCAGTGATCCCTCAGTTCTCGGTCTCCCCTCATTGAAGTTATAGATTCACTGAGTTCTCCTTATTACTACAAAATAAAATTTTCTCCAAATGCTATTATATTTATTTATTTATGTACCTACTTTTCTTTTCCATGAAAACTCAGATTTCTCAAAGAATGAAAGAGGCAATCCCATCTTTCCCTTGAGGTAAGGAGCATCATTCAGCAAATATCTGCCTACAGAGAAGACTCATGAGGTAATGGAAGGACACTAGACCCTGAGCACACTGGGTGATTTTCTAAGATGCTATTCGGTCCCATCCTAAGATGGACAGAAGGGGCAGGGATAGGACTGACTTTTCAATGAAGAAAATCAATAGATGAAAATATGGATGGAATTTAAGCAGGCTCTGGGTTATGATCAACTGCATAATGTGATCCTAGAGAATTTGAGGTGGGAAGAAAATAAAACCCTTGACAGACAGCTAACCAAACCCAAACTTGGTAGGCAATCTTTTATCAAAAAAATATCTACTTTGGGTTAGGTTCAGGCTAAGTTTGAAATATTATACCTATCCCCAGTGGACAAGAAAGCAAGAAAAAAAAAAACAGAAATCAGGACAAAAACTTTATGTGGTGGTTTGAATAGGTTTCCCCCCCCCCCATAGATTCATATGTTTGACTGCTTGGCCATAGAGAGTGGCACTATTGTGAGGTGTGACCTTATTGGAGGAGGTATAGTCTTGTTGGAGGAAGTGTGTCACCAACTTAATCATACCTAAACCAAACTCAAACCAAAGCACTGCTATTGTCATAGTTATTGTTAGCATTTTGTCTAAGCTCTGTTCCACAGTTACTTGGCAACAGCCAGGTGTGCCTAACCCACTATTAAAAGGAGCTGCTTGTCCCCTCCTCTCTCTCTTGCTCTTGCCTTCTTGCTCCCACTCTGTCCCCTTGCCCCTTCCTCCCCTCTCTCCATGTGCTCATGACCAGCCTCTACTTCTCTTCTCTTCTCTTCTCTTCTCTTCTCTTCTCTTCTCTTCTCT